>NC_092087.1:124356230-124548730 GCF_045679555.1 Salvelinus alpinus | reverse complement strand
TATGCTATGTAAAACATGCGTATCACTTTATTTCTAAGGCATGTAGTTGTGTAGCTAGAGGTTTCGATTGGCCTGTTGATTTGGGCTGATGAAGGGAAGACCAATAGCGGGTCTCTGTTTGTAACCTAGTGTTGTTTGCCGAGGGAAGTAGTAAAAAGTGGAATGTGGGTTCAACTGGGGATCTTTGTAACAATTTTAGTAAGAGTAGAATCTGTTTTAGAGGAACTATATAGAGTGATTCAATATTTTATTACTCTCTGAAAAAAGTTTATCTTTTTAAGTATTGATTTAACTGGAAATACTACAAAAACACCCGGGCAGCTGTATTCTTCACCTGGTTGGTTAGTTGTTGTTTTTTGGTCTCATTACTGACGAATTCATAATAAAGCTTGGTCGTTGGAGGAAAATTTGAAGTCCTTTTCTGTCAAAACACTTGACAAGACATTATTTCTATGCAATGCCGCAGTACAGTGCATTATACATGTAAACTAAGTTACTAAAAGGCTGGCCAATGCAAGCAAATGGCTTACGTCAAAGTTGTTTTAACTGTATGGCTAGAACCAGGTTAGGGCTTCAACTGATATGTGGAAGAAAAGAAAACCTGTCCGTCTGAGAAAAAGTTCTGGCCACAAGTTCTACAAGGTCGTCTGTGTAGTAACAATTGTACACTTAATAATAATAATAATAATAGCCTTGCAGACCGATATGCTGAAAACTAGGCGATGTTGAAGAGCATGTATTTACCTTGCATCAGAAATGGCACCTTTTTCAACAACAACACCTTGGCTTTGCTGTTTGTGTTTGTTTTTTCTAACCAGTGTTTTCAGATTCGTAGTTTACAACGTTGTATATAGTATTATAAGCGTTTCCATTTACATGTTGTGGAAGAAATGTTCCTTAAATTCTTTATACACTTTTTTTCCCTTTTTTGTTTTTGGCATTTTTCTGATTTGACACTTTTTACATAATGGTTTCAGTGAGTGTCTGAGCTAGCTAAACCTGGCCAACAGGTTAATGCCACCATCCATTTATACAATTTGTCCATTTATACAACATTTTAACAATTGCAGACCGAGCGTGACAACTATCACGCATTCACTTATTTTTTTGTTTCGTGCATTTTCTTGGATGTTCCTCAGAGCGTTTTGTTTCCAGAATTATTATATAATGTGTACATTGGGGAAATTAAATTTATTTGTACAATAAAAGCTAATTTTCCATAATAAGTCACTGGGTGTGTGTACTGTCTCCTTCTGTTGCCTCTTGTTCTTCTTGCAAAACTATATTTTTCAAATTTTCAGTAAACAAGTATTTGATTGTATGCAAGTATAATTCTTATAATCATACATAAACATTCTTGCATACAAAAATGACTCCATATATCCAGTAATGTGTTAAAGTAAATGTTCTACAAGTAATTGTGAATGAAAATATATTGCTTGCATAGCTTTTTATATCCACTGAACTTCAGGGCACTTGCCTAGAATTCTCCTCTCCCATCCCACTGTTGACAAAACATCAAGCAAATGGGAGGATTACATTTGTCATTTTCCCTCCCCCTCACAGTTTAAAAGGGTTGACATTTGTCATTTTCCCTCCCCCTCACAGTTTAAAAGGGTTGACATTTGGGTGTCTAAAAGGCGACTCAAAACATGATTCAAGAATAGAACTCCTGTCAAAGTTGGAAGATATAAACATCCTATATTTTTTTAAACAATTCTATTTAACTACACAATAAAATATATCCAGTAATCCCAAATCCAGCTAAAAGTAGGACTTTCTCTGAGCAAGCGCCAAATCCCCATTCGTGTTACACTGTAATAAGATTTTAAAACTGATGGCATTTCTATTACATACTGTGAGTAAATTGAGACTTACTACAATGCAAACATTCGTGTGGTTACAGTTAACAGATGGACTTAGGCTACACAACGGGAAATGTATACAGTATAGTGGAAAAAGTCATGAATAGGTACAAAAATAAATGTAAATCTAATGCTTTGATCCAAGGGTTAAATGTCCACAGCCCGTCAATGCGTTTGGCAGATCCTTGTACGCTAACATGCAAGGTCAAGGGGTAATATTTGCAGTAGCTTCAGCTACATTTTTTGACTCAGCAACTTTTGCTTATAATGCAGCAATACTCTGCAGTAATGGCTTTAACACAAATCAAGAATAGCAGGTACATTAAAACATGGAGATATTTGAAACAGACATGGGATGAGTATTTTTATGAAACAGTTATGTTTTTCCAGCCTTAAATACTTTTCAGGAAGATAAAACAAGACAAACCAGCTACTGAAAATGTAATTTTAACAGAAGGGTAAATCATCTTTGCAATAGATCATTCTGTCCTTGAAATTGCCTCCATACAATGTTCTGAACTGCCTATCTCTTTAATCTGAGCACCTTGTGTTGAGGGGAAAAATAACATATTCCATCACTAATACTCTTTAATCTGAGCACCTTGTGTTGAGGGGGAAAATAACATATTCCATCACTAATACTCTTTCTGTTAATAATTCACTTTTTATTGTACCACCAACACCAACCAGAGCAGAATATGGGAATGCTTTTGTCGTGTTGAGTATCAAACATGTGGACAGGCACCTATACATAGCAGCATGAGGATAGACATGGTCCGAGTGACTCAGATAACGATAGAATGGAGAGTAGCAAGTGAAGTATTTTTCAACGGATCTAAAAGTGTCTTGACAAATACTGTAGTCGTTCATTGGTGATGTGTGACTTATCTTTAGAGCGGAGAAAGTCCTCAGAGAAAGGGGGGGGGGAAAGAGAGAGAGCAATAGAAAGAGAGAGGGATCTCTTTTTTCAGGTGTTTCTTTTCCTGTGAATGTTCAGGAAGCAGGGGTCAAGACCACATGGGTCAAGATATAGGTCACAACAAGGCTCCAAAACCAACACAAGACTACACTGGATAGTCATATATGTTATTTTCAACATTCTGACATGAACATGTGAAAAACCCTCATCTGCATGTGAAGGACTTTTATTTTGAAGGAGATACCTCTTTTTTTCATATAAGTGTATTAGATACAGCAGTGCTCAAAGTATAGATGGTAAAGTACAAATACAATCGTATTATATCATCATCATCATCACTTCTCTCTGGAATGATTGTCCTTGCAGAGCAGAGTTCACCTGATGCATAGGAACACTTACAAGTAAAACAACAAAAACAACAATATCTGGTCAGTGTTATTAATCTCTTCCATAGTCTGGTCATTTTGAAATGGAAGCCCCTTGGTGTATGTGGGAAGGTTGCCAACCCATGTGTTTTTTTAGAAGTTGTTTATGCTCACAGTAATTTGCGAATACTGTGACACGAAGAGAAATGGCGACCACCAGTGGTCAAAAGTTGCAAGTGCACTCCCATACTATTTGGAGCTACATTCTGCAATGAACATCTTTGCTTTAGCAAGCAGATATTACAACTATCTAGGATGACTACAAACTGCGTCAACATGCTTTACGTTAAGAAGCTGCGTCTACAGAGATTTAGGATAGGATAGTTATTTTTGGACTTCTACTTTAAGTTCAGCTTTGATTCATATAAAACCATTTATATACAAACTGATACAAAGAAAAAGTAAACTCAACATTACATTACCCTAGAAATAAGTTTGCACTTAAAGTTAATATACTCAACAGAAGGCATACGTCTTGTACATACACCCAACCCTGGCTTGGTTCTTCATACATATTTCCCAAGAGACAAATGATAACAAAATACGTAATGATCCATCACAAAGAAAAACAGAGAATAATTTGTTTACAGGCTTATAGGAGAATTGTGATAAGAAATATACAACATATGTGTGGCTAAGATACAGAAAACACTAGTATTTCTAATAATGTAATTGCATACATTCAATACAGTACATCAATGGTGAGATTTCATATTTTTCTCAATTCCCCCCAAACTATGCATTGCTATGATTCAAGTCATCACAATTCAAAGAACTAGCATCTATAGTAACCAGGGAAGGGAATATTTTCCTCTTACAATAAATAATAATAATAATAGTAAGCATTTGAATGTTAAGGTTTTTAGCGTCAGTGGAACATGGTCATTCAATTAATTAATATTAGACTATAAAGATGAAAAACTAGCATGTGAAAACAAGCACTTAAGTGTTAATTTGGCAATGTTTTCACTTTAAAGTGTTTTAAGTTGGTGTGAACGTGAGCCTTACCAAAAAGAGCAGTCAGTCACAGAAAAACACAACCATTTCTGTTCCAAGTGACCAAGTTAAAGGGTGTAAAACATCAACAAGCTTGGGGTGACAGGTAGTGGTTAGAGCGTTCGGCCAGTAACTGAAAGGTTGCTGGATCGAATCCCCGAGCTGACAAGGTAAAAAATCTGTCGTGCTGCCCCTGAACAAGGCACTGTTCCGCTGTAGGCCTTCATTGTAAATAAGAATTTGTTCTTAACCGACTTGTCTAGTTAAATAAAAGGTTAAATCAAATAAAGGCTTCAGTTCAAGCCCACACTATTGGATTAAACTCGCTAACCAGATGATTGGGGCATTGTTGGGAAAATACATTCTTCTTGCACTGAAAGAGAGCATGTCTGAAGCATTATTATTTTTGTTTCACACAGTAAACATTGTTTTTCATTACATCCTCACATTGCAAGAAGAATGTTACCTTCATCTAAAAAAAAAAAGACAAAAAATGACATCATTCACAGCGGGGCGACATCCTGTTTGCTGACAACAACAACAAGAAAATTTGAATCTGCCAAGGCTCCCCACTGTTGGCTCTTTCGAATTTGCACCCTCCCACAATGCAATAGTCAATTTCAGTTTTGTTGGTGTCAATTTATTTAAGCAGGAAGTTGCCACACTGTGTATGCTATACACGGAGTGGACAAAACATTAAGAACACCTACTCTTTCCATGGCATAGACTGACCAGGTGATTCTAGGTGAAAGCTATGATCCCTTATTGATGTCACTTGTTAAATCCACTTTAATCAGTGTAGATGAAGGGGAGGAGACACGTTAAAGATGGATTTTTAAGCCTTGAGACAATTGAGACATTGATTGTGTATGTAAGCAACTCAAAAGAATAAGTGCCTTCGAACGGGGTATGGTAGTAGGTGCCAGGCGCACCGGTTTGTGTCAAGAACTGCAACGCTGCTGGGTTTTTCACACACAACAGTTTCTCGTGTATATCAAGAATGGTCCACCACCCAAAGGACATCCAGGCATCTTGACACAACTGTGGGAAGCATTGGAGTCAACATGGGCCAGCATTCCCTGTGGAACGCTTTCGACACATTGTAGAGTCCATGCCCCGACGAATTGAGGCGGTTCTGAGGACAAAAGGGAAGGTGCCACTCAAAATGACTGGAAGGTGTTCCTAATGTTTTGTACACTCAGTGTATGTAATAATGCATAGTCTGCCTTTAACCCCAAAACCCAGTTAAAGAGTTTGATTGAATAAAGCTTACACTCTAAGCTCAACATGAGCTGAAGGCGACTGAACATACTTTAACATGCCACACAACACACACAGTGGAAAGGAGAGTGCCGTGCCATACAAGAAGGGTCATTCATGGACAATAGTTTAATGTCGAGGTTGCTTTTGGGAAGTTCATGATGCTCAACATGTTAGATGAGGTCATTAATACTGGCCAATGATCACGTTTGATTATTAATAATAAAAGACACATTTCCACATGCATTCATAAGTGCCAAGTTAGCACTTTTCAATGTCAATACATCCCTGCCCCACTCCTAAACCACAGTCGTAAGACTTGTCTGGATTCTATTATTAAGTCTGATTTAAGTCTGTTAACTTAAGTCTGGATAACCTCCATATCAAACAGCAATATAATGAGGTCAAAGGGCTTCTGATCGTACATCGGCCATAATAGGGAAAACAACTGGCTTAGGGACGGGTTTTGCTTGTGGACGGTTGCAACTCAGCATCTTTAAACCAAAATATACACATACATACGGTGCATACATACATACAAATATATCTGTCTCAATTTACAATAAAGTGATTTTTTTATTCATAATCATCTCTTAAATATACTGTTTTTTTCCCATTGTACTTTGTTAAAATAATTAATATGATTTTTTAAAGGCAATAGTGTGATTTTAAAAAGGTGAAAAGATACTGTACCATTAGCCTGATTGAGAAGAATAGTAAAAATAACAAGATCTGTAATATACATATCTTTAAAAGACCCTCACCTACTCATATACATGGATGTACAGCACCGGTCAAAAGTTCGGACACACCGACTCATTCAAGGGTTTTTATTTATTTTTACTATTTTCTACATTGTAGAATAATAGTGAAGACATCAAAACTATGAAATAATACATATGGAATCATGTAGTAACCCAAAAAAGTGTTAAACAAATCAAAATATATTTGATAAAATAGTAAAAATAAAGATAAACCCTTGAATGAGTAGGTGTGTCCAAACTTTTGACTGGTACTGTATGAGTATATATATATAAATATATGTAGCATGTATTTCAATATCACATATACACACACAAACATCTACATGCCCATGCATGTTTGTGCGCCGGTATATGTCATATCTTCTCCACACATACATATATACACATACATATATTTATATATATATATATATATAATAAATAAATGCACAAAAACATTATTGGTTCATGGTTCCATGGTTTCCTTCAAAGCGGTATTTGGTACAGTCTTTGACGAACCATTTTGTCTGCGTGTGTTTGAGTCCTTCGTTGTAGTAGTACTAGTAGTACTACAGTACTACTAAAGTAGTACTACAGTCCACTGCCAATCCCTGAACAAGAACAGACTGGAAAGTGTGTGTACTTATGTGTAAGTGTTTAAGTGTGGTCAGGGGAATGGGGGGGGGGGGGGCATGCACACTGTTGTCCATCTTTCCGAGCTACTGGAATACCAGGGTACCGGGTATTTAAGCGGATGGATTGGCCGAGGACGGTCCAAGCCCAACCTAACAGGGTCTTCTAGAGGTGTGTGATGTGGGTGAGGGCCCAGAGTGCTATCCCTTTAGCCCCCTTCCCCACTACCCCAAAGGGTATTCTGTTCCAGGCTGTGGAATTGGCCAGGGGTGGTGGAGGGTAGAGAGTAGGGGTTCAAGCTGGGGCTCAGTATACACATCTCCGTAGCCCCCTTCCCCTCAATTCCTCCAGGGTCTTCCATCCATAAGGGGGTGGTGGGTAGGGGTTAGAGGTCCTTCCCCTCAATTCCTCCAGGGTCTTCCATCCATAAGGGGGTGGTGGGTAGGGGTTAGAGGTCCTTGGATGTTGGAGGATTAGGCCCAGGCCCTGGCCCAGAGGGTACTAACACCATCCCTCCTCACTCCTCTCACCCTCTGTCCCCACCACCCCAGTGTGGGCTAGATGGGTCCCTCATTGTGTGCAGTGTGGTTGACCCTGTGGGCCAGACAATTCTGGGGCTGTGTATTGAGGTTGAGCAGGCCGGCTGTCTCGTGGTGGGCCATAGCTGGCGTCTCCAGCACGCCTCCCCCTCCACCATCGTGGAGCTCAGTGGTCAGAGTCAATTCGATCTTGGTGAACTCACTGTCCATCGACTGGGGCGTCTTATCCATGCGCGACGCCATCAGGGCGTTCTGGTACTGCTGACGGGTCACCTGCGGGAGGATAATACAGTTACATGATATCAGGTTATGTGATATTACAGTATATTATATAGCATCCCTGGGCATCAGTTGAACTGGCAGATGTGGATATCTACATGATCATGTTGAATGATAGCATAGCTACATTTCCAATAGAACATTCTTATCCACTTTCTCCTGGTTTCAATCATGTTTCACCAACTGGACACATATATCTCACTAAAGTCACACAGGGTGTGCCTCTGGGCTCCATGCTAGGCCCCCTCTTTTTCATAATCTACATCCTCCCACTTGGACAGATCCTACGCCAGTCAATTCAACCTCAACTTCCACTGTTATCCAAGCGACACCCAAATGTGACCCGTTTCAGGAAATAGGCGTATGTCGCGGGTCACTACTTTACAGGACAGCCATTTGAACACAATCTTTTTGCGTTTTTTTGTTGTTGGAAGAAATACCTCCTGAAACATGTGAACTTTTTATTGTGTCTTAATAACAAACTTGTACGCCATCTGTAAAAACGAATACAATTGTTAAATTGCGAGCCTAGTTGGTTTAGCCACAGAAAAAGTCAGCAACCTTCCCGCTAGCCATGATTGGCTGAGATAATGAGTGGGCTGGACATGCCGGGAGATGAGTTCAGATTGGTATTCCATGTAGCACACTTCTGTCTATTTGAGCTGGTCAGTATGTGTAGGTAATCCTGTCTAATGCTGCTTTAAAAAAACATATTGCTTAGTAGAACTACCATAAGTGGTGCTCTCCACTTTCTGGAGGATCGAGTTTTGAAATCAGTGGAATTAGAGTATGACAGCTAAAGAGATGGAGAAAACACCTCTCTCCGGATTACATCTTCAAACTAAGGGCAACCATGGCATCTGTGACAGGGAGAAGCATCCAACCATGACGTATACGGGTAAGATAGTTTAGCTAGCTACATTTTCAGATATTACACATTTCTAATTTTGACAGTTGTTTTCATTTCAAGTTAAAGTGTACTGTTAGCTAGATAGCTAACATTAGCTGGCTGGCTTGCTACCTAATGTTACGTGTATGATCTTATTATTCGTATCTAAGAGCCATTTCCTTGCCTAGTTATAGCCTAATGTTAGCTAGCTAACATTGAACCTGGTTGGTTAGCTACCTGCAGATTCATGCAGGGCAGTAACGTCATGAGTTGGGATTATGGTTCATTGTTTAGCTAGCTAGCTAGCTACATGTCTTAACAAAAGACTCCACTATGCAAATGTCCATTTTAATAGAATGTCACTGCGACAACTGTTAACCCGTTAGCTTGGGTGCTTGACTGCTGTAGTTAGGACAAAACGCTCAGATAAAGAGATTGGTGGAGCTAAAGCTTAAAAGTGTGCTGAATGGGTGTAGACAAAGAAGAGCTCTCCAATAGGTACCAAAATATTCAAAGGCGATTTTCTCAAAAGTAAATTTACAAGTTTATCAACTTTCAAAGCAAAATTACTTTCCCATTGTTCCTCAAATGCAGCGTATGATATACCATTTTGTAGCTCTGTGTCTGCTTTTATCCAATGTAAAAAACAAAATTTCAAATTTTGCTACATAAGACCGAATCAAGGCGGTTGGTCACAAATGTGTGTGTCTGTGTGTGTGTGTGTACAGTATGTGCGTGTACACGTGTGTGTAGAAGTGTGTATAGACTCTCCTTGAAATACTGCAGGTCCGACAGCCATAACAGAGTAGTCTGGCATGTCTACAATTGAAGTCGGAAGTTTACGTACACTTAGGTTGGAGTCATTAAAACTCGTTTTTCAACCACTTCACACATTTGTTGTTAACAAACTACAGTTTAGGACATCTATTTTGTGCATGACACAAGTAATTTTCCCAACAATTGTTTACAGACAGATTATTTCACTTATAATTCACTGTATCACAATTCCAGTGTGTCAGAAGTTTACATACACTAAATTGACTGTGCCTTTAAACAGCTTGGAAAATTCCAGAAAATTATGTCATGGCTTTAGAAGCTTCTGATAGGCTAATTGACATCATTTGAGTCAATTGGAGGTGTACCTGTGGATGTATTTCAAGGCCTACCTTCAAACTCAGTGCCTCTTTGCTTGACATCATGGGAAAATAAAAATAAATCAGCCAAGACCTCAGAAAAACAATTGTAGACCTCCACAAGTCATCCTTGGGAGCAATTTCCAAATGCCTGAAGGTACCACGTTCATCTGTACAAACAATAGTACGCAAGTATAAACACCATGGGACCACACAGCCGTCATACCGCTCCGGAAGGAGACGCGTTCTGTCTCCTAGAGTTGAACGTACTTTGGTGCGAAAAGTGAAAATCAATCCCAGAACAACAGCAAAGGACCTTGTGAAGATGCTGGAGGAAACAGGTACAAAAGTATCTATGTCCACAGTAAAACGAGTCCTATATCAACATAACCTGAAATGCCGCTCAGCAAGGAAGAAGCCACTGCTCCAAAACCGCCATAAAAAAGCCAGATTACGGTTTGCAACTGCACATGGGGACAAAGATCGTACTTTTTGGAGAAATGTCCTCTGGTCTGATGAAACAAAAATAGAACTGTTTGGCCAAAATGACCATTATGTTTGGGGGAAAAAGGGGGACGCTTGCAAGCCGAAGAACACCATCCCTACGTGAAGCACGGGGGTGGCAGCATCATGTTGTGGGGGTGCTTTGCTGCAGGAGGGACTGGTGCACTTCACAAAATAGATGGCATCATGAGGATGGGAAATTATGTGGATATATTGAAGCAACATCTCAAGACATCAGTCAGGAAGTTAAAGCTTGGTCGCATATGGGTCTTCCAAATGGACAATGACCCCAAGCATGCTTACAAAGTTGTGGCAAAATAGCTTAAGGACAACAAAGTAAAGGTATTGGAGTGGCCATCACAAAGCCCTGACCTCAATCCTATGGAACATTTGTGGGCAGAACTGAAAGAATGTGCGAGCAAGGAGGCCTACACATCTGACTCAGTTACACCAGCTCTGTCAGGAGCAATGGGCCAAAATTCACCCAACTTATTTTGGGAAGCTTGTGGAAGGCTACACGAAACATTTGGCCGAAGTTAATCAATTTAAAGGCAATGCTACCAAATACTAATTGAGTGTATGTAAACTTCTGACCCACTGGGAATGTGATGAAAGAAATAAAAGCTGAAAGAAATCATTCTCTCTACTATTATTCTGACATTTCACATTCTTAAAATGTGGTGATCCTAACTGACCCAATACAGGGATTTTTTATTAAATGTCAGGAATTGTGAAAAACTGAGTTTAAATGTATTTGGCTAAGCTGTATGTAAACTTCCAACTTCAACTGTATCTGTAGTGTGTGTGTATAGTGTAATGCGTGTGTAGTGTGTGTATCCTGACTATCCTCTCACCTTGATGTACTGCAGGTCAGACACAGCCCTGACAGAGTAGTCTGGCATGTATATCTGTAGGAAGGAGTTCAGCTGGTTGTTACTGCTCCCTAGCGTGGGTGTGATGGCATCGATGCGGTCACTCCGGTTCAGGGAGTCTGAGTGGTTCAGGCCAAACGGCCGCGGGGGGGACTTGTTCTCTGCACAGGATAGAGAAGAATAGAAGTTTTCGGCTTCTGTTCACAGCAAATACACATGTGGGGTTGGGGTCGATTCCATGTCTATAAAAGTCGATTCAGAAAGTAAACCAAATTCCAATATCCAATTCTACATTTTCCTCATTGAAAAGCATTGAAGAGACCTGGAATTGAAATGGAATTGACCCCAGCCCTGATCTGAGAACAGAATAGAGAACAGAATAAAAGCAGAACCCACAGAACATGTCACACAGATAGTGTAAATGGGATCCACAATCAGTTCTAGCTGTACTGCTGTACCTAGCCATAGCCGTGTATGATTTATGTTTGTCATCTAGTCTCCATCTACACAACCTGATTGTGCATCATCTATTTACTGAATTCTACACAGAAAGAGAAGCTATTTCTTTAACTGAATGATTAGGTAACATATAGGCCAAGAATCCTTGGTGCAATGTATGGAAATCTAATATATATTTGAAGTCCTCCCATTAGGGGGCTGGGCTTCACAGGTGTTTGAGTCGGTGGTCTAGAGTGATGCCCGCTTTTTTCCCACTTCTCAAATTAGAATACTTTCTCTTTATTTTAATTAAACTCAGCTTATGTTTTCCACTTCTTAAAAAGCAGACGAGAGAAAAAGCACACAACAAAGTGGAAAAGACTTGGGCTTCCAGAGGGCTGGGGCGTTAATGCTTACTACTCTGGCTGGAATGTATGTAATCCTGGGTTTGGATGTCTGCATAAAGCAGTGTGGTCCCCAGACCCACGCAGTAGGCCAAGGCCCAGGCATGTGAACCCTGGGAGATTAGTACTCTACTTTCTCGGGGCCGACGGGGGACGGTAGGGGATGGAGGGATGGAGTGGAAGAGGGTGGAGTGGGACAAGGGGGAAAAGAAGGAGGAGGGAATTTAGTAAATTTGGCGTGGATCAGAGGCTTGAGCTGTGTGTGTGTGTGTATGTTTTCAGAATGTGTGTGTGTGCTTGCAGCTTGTGTGTGTGCGTACTGCAGTCAGCGGCCCTGCGGGGGGCTGTAACTCATAGCCTTGTTTATGGAGTCAGAGGGTTAAGGGGCTAGAGGGGTGGAGCCTGTCTCTAGTGGCGGCTATGCCTCACTCTGGGGGCCTCTACTACACTATTCACTGGCTTGAGTTATGGCACTGGTTAACACACACACACACACACACACACACACACACACACACACACACACACACACACACACACACACACACACACACACACACACACACACACACACACACACACACACACACACACACACACACAGAGGAATGGACGCTTCTCATGCACAGTACACAGTAACAGACATCCTTCAGAGTCCAAAACATTAGGTAAGTCCTGCCTTGTTAAACGTCCATGCAGAACAACATTAATATGCAAAGCAAACGTAAGGACAGAGTAAGTAGGAAATGCATATTAATACACAAACATGCAACAAACAATGCTCAAAGTATTCTTGCTATGTGGCACAAGAGAATTCCCCTCTCAAAGAATTTAAGCTCATGAGCAACAGGTCCAGAATTCATTACTATGTCCACAACACATCATGCAGTTTTGATACCGGTAAATACCAGGCTTAGGTGAAGTGTACACTCATCCCAATGGGTGATAGACAGATGGAAGAGTTATATTAGATGTGAGGAGAGATGGAGAGATAGAGGGATAGGGGGGATGGACGGACAGACAGACAGACATGCAGACAGGAAAGAAAGGACTACCATACCTGGAGATCCTGCTAGGGACTCAGCCCTACTGACAACGAAGGTACGAGACAGGGAGAGAGGGACTGGCGAGGAGAGACGGACGACAGAGAAGGGAGACACACACGGAAAAATCCATCACCAAAGCCCACAAATGAAATAATTGTATAACGTTACCGTCGTACACCGTGTCCTGAAAAACAACCAACGTGCCATCCAAGCACATTGAAAGAGGGTCTGTGATAAAATATGACAAAATACATCATCTCATAAGCATGTACTCTATGTTCCATAAACCAAACTACAGTGACAACTTTTTGATGGGGAGGGTGTAATTCTGCCCTCTCACCAGCAGGTGTCTCTGAGTTCCTGCTAGCGCCTGACTGGAAGTTTATGTATGAACTGAGAAAATACAGAGGCTGCGTCACAAAAAATGTGTCATACCTTATTTCAATATGAGTCAATTCACTTGGTTACTGATAAACTGTTTCTTTACAATTTCTAAACCAGTCATCCTGGACCTAGCCCGTGTCTCAATAGCTGCCAACGGATGATGGGTAGGAGGGAATTGGGGAAATCTGAAATATACATGGTAGGTCCCTATCCACTACAATGTAGTATTTTTGTAAAGTAGTTTTATATAGGGACGTAGGGTTCCGGACAAAAGTGTTGTGTACTGCAGGGAATATTTATAGGACGTCATTTTTGACACAGCCATTGAGATGTCAGTAAACAAGGAAGTCTTACCTGGAGAGGTGGTGAGAGCCATCATCCCATAGGAGGAGAACGCTCCTGCTTCAAACTTCATCCCTTCCTTCCCTGCCTCCACCTCCACCTTCCCCTGCAGAGGAACACAACACGCTTTCCGTAAGAGTCTGAGGGAGACTCAGATCAGTTGAGAAGTACTGCAGGGTATAGAGGTTTGATCATCAGCTACGGTAAATTCACTGTGTTTTTGTTTTAGCGGCACTATAGTTGAGGCATTGACTGAACCGCGTAACATTTCAGAATTCACACCTCAAACAATGTTCCGACAAATCTCTCCTTCGCAGTGAGATTACTGTCTACTTCATGTTCTTTTAAAGGGCCAGAGCGTCCTGTTTTTCCTGTGTTTTGTATCATGTTGTACAACAGCTGATGAAACTGTGATCAGTGTTATTTCCTGATAGTTACTGGTTGAAAATACATACATCAGCAGGTTTAGCATGGGGGGAGTTTCGGCTTGCCTGGTTACAGCACCAGGGGGTAAATAAGTTAATAGACCAATAACAAAGAGAGTTCAAACCTCTCTGCCAATAACAGCTAGTTTTTTGTTTTTAGGTGGAAAACTATTACAGCATGATACTTAATTGTTACCCAGAAATGATTTGATATTGATATAAAAACTGACTTTTAAGTCCACAAGGTAAATTTCCTATTTGCATGCTGCAACATTTCAGCCAATCCATCTGTAGCACTTTCTCTTAAAGATTAAATTCCCAATGCAGATGTGTTTATCTCCATATCAAATAATTTCTTGTTAACAATTAAGTACCTTACTGTGATTGTTTTCAATTAAAATGGTCAAAAAGAAACAAAAGTAGCTTCTTAGCAAAGAGACATTTCTCAAGAATTTAGCTTGGACTGTCTGGGAGTGGTCTGAGTGGGGAGGGGGAAACTGAAAACTAGCTGTTAATTGGCAGAGAGGTTTGGATCTCACTTTCTTATTGGGCTATTAACTAATTAACCGCCTGATGATGTCACCAGTCAGGTCAAAACTCCATCCTACCAAAACAGGCTGAAAGTTTAGGTGGTCTTTTCAAATAGCGCTTACACTAAAAGGGCATTATCATCATTTTCACAATTTCACTGTATTTCTCCAACCTCATAGTGCGGAAATATATATAAAATACAGACAATGCACTTTTTTGACTGCACTGGGCCTTTAAAACAGGTATTTGCAGCATCACTTCCGACTTGCATCACCCTCATGTTGCCACCCTGACTCGAGGGCAAATCTCACTCTTGTTTATAATTTGTGGAAAATCCCCTTGCTTTGTTTAATAGCTGCCAATCCCCTTCCTGGCCTACACTCTTAGGAAAAGGGTTCCAGAAGATTATCTAGCTATCCCCATATGAGAACCTTTTTGGTTCCAGGTACAAACTATTTTTGGTTTCAGGTACAAACTATTTTTGGTTTCAGGTAGAACCCTCTGTGAAAGGGTTTTACATGGAAGTAAAAAGGGTTCTACCTGGAAACAAAAAGGGTTTGTCAAAGGGTTCTCCTATCGGGACAGCCGAAGAACCACATAGGTTCTAGATAGCACCTTTTTTCCCTAAAGCCTCTTTTATACCTGGTTCTAACATGCGTCAGTTGTCCTGATCTTGTCAACATTCTGATTGTGCCCACATTTGTCGACAGGTGTAGACAATCAAAAGACACCTTGATATCCTTGAAGTGTATAAACGAATCCTGACCATGAAAGCTTAGAAATTTGTCCAACGTCACGGTTGTCCCGTCCTCTAAAAACAAATGGCACTGGCCTGTTGAGGTAGTAATTATGGGCAACGGTACCTCGACAATTCCTACGGAATTATCATCATGGACTTCATTAGGAACTAACTGCCTACTGGAGTGGGAGTGGGAACGGGAAAACCCAATGCCCATTTTATTCAGAGCTGGACAAGGTATTGGGCTGTAATGATGAGTATAAAAAGTTAGCTGTTTTCTGTCGATTTATACAGCTCGTGTCGTAAGGGGAGGTTCAAGTCAGGTTGGATAATTTTGCATCGAGGGAGGGACCAGGGAATCTGGTCACAATACGGACTTGGTGGGCAGATAACAGACACATTTTATTACCATGTGTAGACACAACAAATCTCGATCTAGATCGGATGATGACAACTACATGTTAATGCAAGGTGTAACCACAGCTGAAGAGTGTAGTGACCGTCGCCCAATAGCATGGCTCATTTCTGACCTGGCCCGATAGTGTGGCCCATTTCTGACCTGGCCCAATAGTGTGGCCCATTACTGACCTGGCCCGATAGTGTGGCTCATTTCTGACCTGGCCCGATAGTGTGGCCCATTTCTGACCTGGCCCGATAGTGTGGCCCATTACTGACCTGGCCCGATAGTGTGGCCCATTACTGACCTGGCCCGATAGCGTGGCCCATTTCTGACCTGGCCCGATAGTGTGGCCCATTTCTGACCTGGCCCGATAGTGTGGCCCATTACTGACCTGGCCCGATAGTGTGGCCCATTACTGACCTGGCCCGATAGTGTGGCCCATTTCTGACCTGGCCCGATAGTGTGGCCCATTACTGACCTGGCCCGATAGTGTGGCCCATTACTGACCTGGCCCGATAGTGTGGCCCATTACTGACCTGGCCCGATAGCGTGGCCCCGCTCTACATTTGTCATTGCTGTCATTGTACAACTACATACAGCATCACAATCACTGCAAGTCAAATATCTGCTATCTGCAAAATCAGTGTTTGTGAGTTCAAAAAAGACAAATACAACAGTTAAGTGATTGTAGTGTTGTATCTTCCTGGTTCTGGCCCAATGGCGTGGCTCGGTACTGACCTGCAGGATGAGTATGAAGTAGTCCACAGGCTTGTTCCTGTGGAAGAGGTAGTGCTCTGGTGCTCTCTTGTTCTTCTCGTCGTACTTCAGCTCCTGGATCACGTTGGGGTGTTTGAGCAGACGCAGCAGGATCTTCTCTGACATCTGCACCGGCCCAAACGACTCCACCTCTGGAGAGGGGGATGGATGGAGAGAGAGAGATGGCAAGAGAGAAAGAAAAAGAGAGAAAGAGAGGGGGGAGAGAGGGGGGAGAGAGAGAGAGAGAGAGAGAGAGAGAGAGAGAGAGAGAGAGTCAGAGAGAGAGAGAGAGAAAGAGAGGGAGGAGAGAGAGTCAGAGAGAGAGAGAGAGTCAGAGAGAGAGAGAGAGAGAGAGAGAGAGAGAGAGAGAGAGAGAGATACATCATTTAAGAACAAATTGACCAATATAGTAAGATACAACATTGTACAAGACAATATGATGCAGTAGTAAGGCACAATATGTTGTGATGTAATACCCTACGATACCATATCAACAATAGAATTCCATGTAAAAACACTCTCTTGCGTTTACCATATCACCTCATTATCTTGTTCTCAACTTGCCTACCTGGTTAAATAAAGGTTAAATAAATAAATAAAATATTACCTTATCTACGGTAAATTGACTATAATCACGTGTATTGCACACAGGTTCAACCTGATTCTCCCCATACTCTATCATTATTCTCATTGGTCAAGATAAAAAAGGTTAACCAATCGTGCCCCTGACACCAGAGTGTGGTGATATGTCTGTTGGCATCTTGCTCCACCACACTACGGTAGGGACTGGCCCTGCTAATAGCCAAAGTTCCTTTAGAGGGGCCAGCGGGGCCACAGCTTTAAGCGATGCTTAGCAGCTCGCTAGGTCAAAGTTCTCACCAAATCCCCTACAAATGCTACATATTTTAATCACCTGTGCTCTACTACTGGTAGCTAGCTGGGACATTCCACGGTGGTTCCGGTTGTACGTTCCATGGGATTTTTCTAATAGTATTTAAAATCTTTTAAACACTTGGCACCACAGCCATATATTGATCTGGATCTAATGTTCTGCTTTGAGCTTTAGCCTGTTTGCTTTAGCCTGCCTGAAGTGCCAGATGGGTGGGGTTTGCACTTTGGGGACTATTCCATTCGACCCATTGCCCTAGGCAAGCTCAATCAAGCGCATCTCAATCAAGAATTTCAAACATATGTGAATGCAGGTCTGGCATGCAGACACGTAGACATGCTTCCTGTGAGAACCCCAGCAATCAGCCAAACTGTTGAAAGTGATGTCATCGTGAAAGTAGTGTAACCACATTGTGATATGTGTTCCAAGCTAAATGCTACAGTCTCCCAACCGCTGAGAACATGACACGCAAGCAAATAGTCGGCCATGTTTTCAGACTGAGCCATATAAAGTCTGTGCAGACATCCCATGACGCGCTCCTCAGAGGCCTCGTGTCTCCTCTCCTCTCAGACAATCACCCACGTGTACATCACAAACACACACACACACACATTCTCGTCTCAAACACACACTCTCGCCACACACACACACACACACACACACACACACACACACACACACACACACACACACACACACACACACACACACACACACACACACACACACACACACACACACACATTCACTTGTCGCAAACACACACACAAACACACACTCTCGCCCTCTCCACACACACACACACGTTCCACAGTCAGGGTTCTGAGGGCACACTGGGGGAAGTCAAGCAGCAACGCAGTGTGCACACTTGCCTGTTGCTAGGTAACGCAGGGTTGCCAGCAGAAGCTGAGGTGATATTTTAACCTTCATTTCACTGTCGTTGGGCTTGAAGGCTGAGAAATCCTGCTTCCGCTCACGGTGGGTGATTTTCTTCTTCGTTTTGTTGTCAGCTGAGGGGAGAAAGAATTGGGGAATGAGATGAAAGGGGAGGAATTGTTTTTAGGAAAAGGGAAAAATTGTAAGCTGACTTTGATAGTGCATTTCCTAGGTACAAGGGTGAATAAACTTTAGTTACTCAAAGGAATTTATTTTCAAGCAAATATATTATTTCCCTATGGACAATGTATGTACAATTTAAAAGAAAAAAATTGGGGGAAACAGAGCTGCTGTTGAAACATTACTGGACATAACATAACATTAAAGCAATATAAAATGCCTGGAAGCTAAACCTTTGCGGTAGCACGTTACATTACAGCAGATAATAAAGTGGTACTAGTCTGGTAACAGGTTCAAGTTACTCAAAATGAAAACATTGATACCACTTAATTTCAGTAAAATGTGCGTGAAGTAAATAGTTTGGGCACCTACTGTACAAGTCTGTCTCGTCCAGGATCTCTGACTTGATGATTTCCTCGATGATGTCCTCCAGGGTGACGATGCCCAGGACCTCGTAGAAGGGGTCCCCCTCACCCTCGTTGTTCACCCTCTGAACTATGGCCAGGTGGGATTTACCTAACACACACACACAGAAGGAGAGATAGAGAGACAGAGATAGAGAGAGATAGAGCGATAGAACACACATTTAAGAGGTTGTAAAGTTTGGGTCATAGTGATAAAGTGCAGCAAGAGCCTCTGTCTCCAACGTTATAAAGGTCAACTTATGAACACTGTGGTCTTTTTGAACACTCAGTGGATAGAGGTCAAGTACTCTCTGTTCATGAAATATATCACCAATTATAAACCGGGTGGTTCGAGGCCTGAATGCTGATTGGCTGAAAGTATGACAAAAAAATGTTTTTAACGTTGTTAAACAGTTTATAACAGCAATAAGGCATCTCATAAGTGTGTAGTATATGCCCAGTATTCCGCGTACTGTATCCAGGTACTCCGTGTTCCGTCGTGCAAAGAACAGCCCTTAGCCGTGGTATTTTGGCAACATAACACACCTCCACAGGCCTTATTGCTTAATGATACATTGCATAAAGTAATAAAGCACACATCATACAGTATTTCACATCTGGGATATTTCATCAGGGCATATACAGTGCATTCGGAAAGTATTCAGACCCCTTCATTTTTCCACATTTTGTTATGATACAGCCTTATTATAAAATGTATTCAATATTTTTTTCCCCTCATCAATGTACACCCCAATACCCCATAACAATCAAGTTAAAACAGGTTTTTAGACATTTTTGCCGAAAATTTAAAATAACAAAAATAACAGAAATAACTCATTTACATAAGTATTCAGACCCTTTGCTATGAGACTCAAAACTGAGCATCCTGTTTCCATTGATCCTCCTTTAAATGTTTCTACAACTTGATTAGAGTCCACCTATGGTAAATTCAATTGATTGGACATGATTTGGAAAGGCACACACCTGTCTATTTAAGGTGTCAGAGTTGACAGTTCATGTCAGAGCAAAAACCAAGCCATAAGGTCGAAGGAATTGTCCATAGAGCTCAGAGACAGGATTGTGTCGAGGCACAGATCTTGGGAAGGGTACCAAAAATGTCCTGCAGCATTGAAGGTTCCCAAGAACACAGTGGCCTCCATCATTCTTAAATGTAAGAAGTTTGTAACCACCAAGACTCTTCCTAGAGCTGGTCACCTGGCCAAACTGAGCAATCAGGGGAGAAGGGCCTTGGTCAGGGAGGTGACCAAGAACCCGATGGTCACTCTCCAGAGTTCCTCTGTGGGGATGGGAGAACCTTCCAGAAGGACAGCCATCTCTGTAGCACTCCACCAATCAGGGCTTTATGGTAGAGTGGCCAGACGGAAGCCACTCCTCAGTTAAAGGCACATGACAGCCCACTTGGAGTTTTCCAAAAGGCACCTAAAGGCTCTCAGAAAATGAGAAACAAGATCCTCTGGTCTGATGAAACCAAGATTGAACTCTTTGGCCTGAATGCCAAGCGTCATGTATGGAGGTAACCTGGCGCCATCCCTACGGTGAAGCATGGTGGTGTCAGCATCATGCTGTGGGGATGTTTTTCAGCGGAATGGGACTGGGAGACTAGTCAAGATCGAGGCAAAGATGAACAGAGCAAAGTACAGAAAGCTCCTTGATGAAAACCTGCTCAGACTGGGGCAAAGGTTCACCTTCCAACAATGACCCTAAGCACACAGCCAAGAGAACACAGGAGTGGCTTCGGGACAAGTCTCTAAATGTCCTTGAGTGGCCCAGCCAGAGCCCGGACTTTAACCCGATCGAACATCTCTGGAGAGACCTGAGAATAGCTGTGCAGCGACGCTCACCATCCAACCTGAGAGTTTGAGAGGATCTGCAGAGAAGAATGAGAGAAACTCCCCAAATACAGACTCAAGGCTTAAATCGCTGCCAAATGTGCTTCAACAAAGTACTGAGCAAAGTGTCTGAATATTTATGCAAATGACAAATAGTAAAAAAAAGAAGATTTTTTTTATTTTACCATAAAATACGTATGAACATACTGGGTATATGCTTTGAGGTTTGCAACTTAATATAAGCTTGCAGAAAGTAACAGTGAGTAAGTTAGTGACACTAGTAACACGGTAGTAACAGTAACATAGTAACACTAGTAATACAGTAGTAACAGTAACATAGTAACACTGGTAATACAGTAGTAACAGTAACATAGTAACACTGGTAATACAGTAGTAACAGTGAGATGGTAACACTAGTAATACAGTAGTAACAGTAGCCTAGTAACACTAGTAATACAGTATTAACAGTAACATAGTAACACTAGTAATACAGTAGTAACAGTGAGATGGTAACACTAGTAATACAGTAGTAACAGTAACATTGTAACACTAGTAATACAATAGTAACAGTAACATAGTAACACTAGTAATACAGTATTAACAGTAACATAGTAACACTGGTAATACAGTAGTAACAGTAACATAGTAACACTAGTAATACAGTAATAACAGTAACATAGTAACACTAGTAATACAGTAGTAACAGTAGCCTAGTAACACTGGTAATACAGTAGTAACAGTAACATAGTAACACTGGTAATACAGTAGTAACAGTAACATAGTAACACTAGTAATACAGTAGTAACAGTAACATAGTAACACTAGTAATACAGTAGTAACAGTAACATAGTAACACTAGTAATACAGTAGTAACAGTGAGATGGTAACACTAGTAATACAGTAGTAACAGTAACATAGTAACACTGGTAATACAGTAGTAACAGTAACATAGTAACACTAGTAATACAGTAGTAACAGTAACATAGTAACACTAGTAATACAGTAGTAACAGTGAGATGGTAACACTAGTAATACAGTAGTAACAGTGAGATGGTAACACTAGTAATACAGTAGTAACAGTAACATAGTAACACTGGTAATACAGTAGTAACAGTAACACAGTAACACTAGTAATACAGTAGTAACAGTGAGATGGTAACACTAGTAATACAGTAGTAACAGTGAGTAAGTTAGTGACACTAGTAACACGGTAGTAACAGTAACATAGTAACACTAGTAATACAGTAGTAACGGTAACATAGTAACACTAGTAATACAGTAGTAACAGTGAGATGGTAACACTAGTAATACAGTAGTAACAGTGAGATGGTAACACTAGTAATACAGTAGTAACAGTAACATAGTAACACTAGTAATACAGTAGTAACAGTGAGAAAGTAACACTAGTAATACAGTAGTAACAGTAGCCTAGTAACACTGGTAATACAGTAGTAACAGTAACATAGTAACACTGGTAATACAGTAGTAACAGTAACATAGTAACACTAGTAATACAGTAGTAACAGTAACATAGTAACACTAGTAATACAGTAGTAACAGTAACATAGTAACACTAGTAATACAGTAGTAACAGTGAGATGGTAACACTAGTAATACAGTAGTAACAGTAACATAGTAACACTGGTAATACAGTAGTAACAGTAACATAGTAACACTAGTAATACAGTAGTAACAGTAACATAGTAACACTGGTAATACAGTAGTAACAGTAACACAGTAACACTAGTAATACAGTAGTAACAGTGAGATGGTAACACTAGTAATACAGTAGTAACAGTGAGAAAGTAACACTAGTAATACAGTAGAAACAGTGACATAGTAAGACTAGTAATACAGTAGTAACAGTAACATAGTAACACTAGTAATACAGTAGTAACAGTAACATAGTAACACTAGTAATACAGTAGTAACGGTAACATAGTAACACTAGTAATACAGTAGTAACAGTAACATAGTAACACTAGTAATACATTAGTAACAGTAACATAGTAACACTAGTAATACAGTAGTAACAGTAACATAGTAACACTAGTAATACAGTAGTAACGGTAACATAGTAACACTAGTAATACAGTAGTAACAGTAACATAGTAACACTAGTAATACAGTAGCAACAGTAACATAGTAACACTAGTAATACAGTAGTAACAGTAACATAGTAACACTAGTAATACAGTAGTAACGGTAACATAGTAACACTAGTAATACAGTAGTAACAGTAACATAGTAACACTAGTAATACAGTAGTAACAGTGAGATGGTAACACTAGTAATACAGTAGTAACAGTAGCCTAGTAACACTAGTAATACAGTATTAACAGTAACATAGTAACACTAGTAATACAGTAGTAACAGTGAGATGGTAACACTAGTAATACAGTAGTAACAGTAACATTGTAACACTAGTAATACAATAGTAACAGTAACATAGTAACACTAGTAATACAGTATTAACAGTAACATAGTAACACTGGTAATACAGTAGTAACAGTAACATAGTAACACTAGTAATACAGTAATAACAGTAACATAGTAACACTAGTAATACAGTAGTAACAGTAGCCTAGTAACACTAGTAATACAGTATTAACAGTAACATAGTAACACTAGTAATACAGTAGTAACAGTAACACAGTAACACTGGTAATACAGTAGTAACAGTAACATAGTAACACTAGTAATACAGTAGTAACAGTAACATAGTAACACTAGTAATACAGTAGTAACAGTGAGATAGTAACACTAGTAATACAGTAGTAACAGTAACATAGTAACACTAGTAATACAGTAGTAACAGTAACATAGTAACACTAGTAATACAGTAGTAACAGTAACATAGTAACACTAGTAATACAGTAGTAACAGTAACATAGTAACACTAGTAATACAGTAGTAACAGTAACATAGTAACACTAGTAATACAGTAGTAACAGTAACATAGTAACACTAGTAATACAGTAGTAACAGTAACATAGTAACACTAGTAATACAGTAGTAACAGTAACATAGTAACACTAGTAATACAGTAGTAACAGTAGCATAGTAACACTAGTAATACAGTAGTAACAGTAACATAGTAAGACTAGTAATACAGTAGTAACAGTAACATAGTAACACTAGTAATACAGTAGTAACAGTAACATAGTAAGACTAGTAATACAGTAGTAACAGTAACATAGTAACACTAGTAATACAGTAGTAACAGTAACATAGTAAGACTAGTAATACAGTAGTAACAGTAACATAGTAAGACTAGTAATACAGCAGTAACAGTGAGATGGTAACACTAGTAATACAGTAGTAACAGTAACATAGTAACACTAGTAATACAGTAGTAACAGTAACATAGTAACACTAGTAATACAGTAGTAACAGTAACATAGTAAGACTAGTAATACAGCAGTAACAGTGAGATGGTAACACTAGTAATACAGTAGTAACAGTAGCATAGTAACACTAGTAATACAGCAGTAACAGTGAGATGGTAACACTAGTAATACAGTAGTAACAGTAACATAGTAACACTAGTAATACAGTAGTAACGGTAACATAGTAACACTAGTAATACAGTAGTAACAGTAACATAGTAACACTAGTAATACAGTAGTAACAGTGAGACGTAACACTAGTAATACAGCAGTAACAGTAACATAGTAACACTAGTAATACACTATTAACAGTAACATAGTAACACTAGTAATACAGTAGTAACAGTAACATAGTAACACTAGTAATACAGTAGTAACAGTGAGAAGTAACACTAGTAATACAGTAGTAACGGTAACATAGTAAGACAAGTAATACAGTAGTAACAGTGAGATGGTAACACTAGTAATACAGTATTAACAGTAACATAGTAACACTAGTAATACAGTATTAACAGTAACATAGTAACACTAGTAATATAGTAGTAACAGTAACATAGTAACACTAGTAATACAGTAGTAACAGTAACATAGTAACACTAGTAATACAGTAGTAACAGTAACATAGTAACACTAGTAATACAGTAGTAACAGTAACATAGTAACACTAGTAATACAGTAGTAACGGTAACATAGTAACACTAGTAATACAGTGGTAACAGTAACATAGTAACACTAGTAATACAGTAGTAACAGTAACATAGTAACACTAGTAATACAGTAGTAACAGTAACATAGTAACACTAGTAATACAGTAGTAACAGTGAGATGGTAACACTAGTAATACAGTAGTAACAGTGAGATGGTAACACTAGTAATACAGTAGTAACAGTGAGATGGTAACACTAGTAATACAGTAGTAACAGTGAGATGGTAACACTAGTAATACAGTAGTAACAGTGAGATGGTAACACTAGTAATACAGTAGTAACAGTGAGATGGTAACACTAGTAATACAGTAGTAACAGTGAGATGGTAACACTAGTAATACAGTAGTAACAGTAACATAGTAACACTAGTAATACAGTAGTAACAGTGAGAAGTAACACTAGTAATTTTATTTTTATTTTATTTTACCGTTATTTTACCAGGTAAGTTGACTGAGAACACGTTCTCATTTGCAGCAACGACCTGGGGAATAGTTACAGGGGAGAGGAGGGGGATGAATGAGCCAATTATAAACTGGGGATTATTAGGTGACCATGATGGTTTGAGGGCCAGATTGGGAATTTAGCCAGGACACCGGGGTTAACACCCCTACTCTTACGATAATACAGTAGTAACGGTAACATAGTAAGACTAGTAATACAGTAGTAACAGTGAGATGGTAACACAATTAATACAGTATTAACAGTATCATAGTAACACTAGTAATACAGTAGTAACAGTAACATAGTAACACTAGTAATACAGTAGTAACAGTAACATAGTAACACTAGTAATACAGTAGTAACGGTAACATAGTAACACTAGTAATACAGTAGTAACAGTAACATAGTAACACTAGTAATACAGTAGTAACAGTAACATAGTAACACTAGTAATACAGTAGTAACAGTAACATAGTAACACTAGTAATACAGTGGTAACAGTAACATAGTAACACTAGTAATACAGTAGTAACAGTAACATAGTAACACTAGTAATACAGTAGTAACAGTAACATAGTAACACTAGTAATACAGTAGTAACAGTGAGATGGTAACACTAGTAATACAGTAGTAACAGTGAGATGGTAACACTAGTAATACAGTAGTAACAGTGAGATGGTAACACTAGTAATACAGTAGTAACAGTGAGATGGTAACACTAGTAATACAGTAGTAACAGTGAGATGGTAACACTAGTAATACAGTAGTAACAGTGAGATGGTAACACTAGTAATACAGTAGTAACAGTGAGATGGTAACACTAGTAATACAGTATTAACAGTAACATAGTAACACTAGTAATACAGTAGTAACAGTAACATAGTAACACTAGTAATACAGTAGTAACAGTAACATAGTAACACTAGTAATACAGTAGTAACAGTGAGAAGTAACACTAGTAATACAGTAGTAACGGTAACATAGTAAGACTAGTAATACAGTAGTAACAGTGAGATGGTAACACTAGTAATACAGTATTAACAGTAACATAGTAACACTAGTAATACAGTATTAACAGTAACATAGTAACACTAGTAATACAGTAGTAACAGTAACATAGTAACACTAGTAATACAGTAGTAACAGTAACATAGTAACACTAGTAATACAGTAGTAACAGTGAGATGGTAACACTAGTAATACAGTAGTAACAGTGAGATGGTAACACTAGTAATACAGTAGTAACAGTGAGATGGTAACACTAGTAATACAGTAGTAACAGTGAGATGGTAACACTAGTAATACAGTAGTAACAGTAACATAGTAACACTAGTAATACAGTAGTAACAGTGAGAAGTAACACTAGTAATTTTATTTTTATTTTATTTTACCGTTATTTTACCAGGTAAGTTGACTGAGAACACGTTCTCATTTGCAGCAACGACCTGGGGAATAGTTACAGGGGAGAGGAGGGGGATGAATGAGCCAATTATAAACTGGGGATTATTAGGTGACCATGATGGTTTGAGGGCCAGATTGGGAATTTAGCCAGGACACCGGGGTTAACACCCCTACTCTTACGATAATACAGTAGTAACGGTAACATAGTAAGACTAGTAATACAGTAGTAACAGTGAGATGGTAACACAATTAATACAGTATTAACAGTATCATAGTAACACTAGTAATACAGTAGTAACAGTAACATAGTAACACTAGTAATACAGTAGTAACAGTAACATAGTAACACTAGTAATACAGTAGTAACGGTAACATAGTAACACTAGTAATACAGTAGTAACAGTAACATAGTAACACTAGTAATACAGTAGTAACAGTAACATAGTAACACTAGTAATACAGTAGTAACAGTAACATAGTAACACTAGTAATACAGTGGTAACAGTAACATAGTAACACTAGTAATACAGTAGTAACAGTAACATAGTAACACTAGTAATACAGTAGTAACAGTAACATAGTAACACTAGTAATACAGTAGTAACAGTGAGATGGTAACACTAGTAATACAGTAGTAACAGTGAGATGGTAACACTAGTAATACAGTAGTAACAGTGAGATGGTAACACTAGTAATACAGTAGTAACAGTGAGATGGTAACACTAGTAATACAGTAGTAACAGTGAGATGGTAACACTAGTAATACAGTAGTAACAGTGAGATGGTAACACTAGTAATACAGTAGTAACAGTGAGATGGTAACACTAGTAATACAGTATTAACAGTAACATAGTAACACTAGTAATACAGTAGTAACAGTAACATAGTAACACTAGTAATACAGTAGTAACAGTAACATAGTAACACTAGTAATACAGTAGTAACAGTGAGAAGTAACACTAGTAATACAGTAGTAACGGTAACATAGTAAGACTAGTAATACAGTAGTAACAGTGAGATGGTAACACTAGTAATACAGTATTAACAGTAACATAGTAACACTAGTAATACAGTATTAACAGTAACATAGTAACACTAGTAATACAGTAGTAACAGTAACATAGTAACACTAGTAATACAGTAGTAACAGTAACATAGTAACACTAGTAATACAGTAGTAACAGTGAGATGGTAACACTAGTAATACAGTAGTAACAGTGAGATGGTAACACTAGTAATACAGTAGTAACAGTGAGATGGTAACACTAGTAATACAGTAGTAACAGTGAGATGGTAACACTAGTAATACAGTAGTAACAGTAACATAGTAACACTAGTAATACAGTAGTAACAGTGAGAAGTAACACTAGTAATTTTATTTTAATTTTATTTTACCGTTATTTTACCAGGTAAGTTGACTGAGAACACGTTCTCATTTGCAGCAACGACCTGGGGAATAGTTACAGGGGAGAGGAGGGGGATGAATGAGCCAATTATAAACTGGGGATTATTAGGTGACCATGATGGTTTGAGGGCCAGATTGGGAATTTAGCCAGGACACCGGGGTTAACACCCCTACTCTTACGATAATACAGTAGTAACGGTAACATAGTAAGACTAGTAATACAGTAGTAACAGTGAGATGGTAACACAATTAATACAGTATTAACAGTATCATAGTAACACTAGTAATACAGTAGTAACAGTAACATAGTAACACTAGTAATACAGTAGTAACAGTAACATAGTAACACTAGTAATACAGTAGTAACGGTAACATAGTAACACTAGTAATACAGTAGTAACAGTAACATAGTAACACTAGTAATACAGTAGTAACAGTAACATAGTAACACTAGTAATACAGTAGTAACAGTAACATAGTAACACTAGTAATACAGTGGTAACAGTAACATAGTAACACTAGTAATACAGTAGTAACAGTAACATAGTAACACTAGTAATACAGTAGTAACAGTAACATAGTAACACTAGTAATACAGTAGTAACAGTGAGATGGTAACACTAGTAATACAGTAGTAACAGTGAGATGGTAACACTAGTAATACAGTAGTAACAGTGAGATGGTAACACTAGTAATACAGTAGTAACAGTGAGATGGTAACACTAGTAATACAGTAGTAACAGTGAGATGGTAACACTAGTAATACAGTATTAACAGTAACATAGTAACACTAGTAATACAGTAGTAACAGTAACATAGTAACACTAGTAATACAGTAGTAACAGTAACATAGTAACACTAGTAATACAGTAGTAACAGTGAGAAGTAACACTAGTAATACAGTACTAACGGTAACATAGTAAGACTAGTAATACAGTAGTAACAGTGAGATGGTAACACTAGTAATACAGTATTAACAGTAACATAGTAACACTAGTAATACAGTATTAACAGTAACATAGTAACACTAGTAATACAGTAGTAACAGTAACATAGTAACACTAGTAATATAGTAGTAACAGTAACATAGTAACACTAGTAATACAGTAGTAACAGTAACATAGTAACACTAGTAATACAGTAGTAACAGTAACATAGTAACACTAGTAATACAGTAGTAACAGTAACATAGTAACACTAGTAATACAGTAGTAACAGTAACATAGTAACACTAGTAATACAGTAGTAACGGTAACATAGTAACAGTAGTAATACAGTGGTAACAGTAACATAGTAACACTAGTAATACAGTAGTAACAGTAACATAGTAACACTAGTAATACAGTAGTAACAGTAACATAGTAACACTAGTAATACAGTAGTAACAGTAACATAGTAACACTAGTAATACAGTAGTAACAGTAACATAGTAACACTAGTAATACAGTAGTAACAGTAACATAGTAACACTAGTAATACAGTAGTAACAGTAACATAGTAACACTAGTAATACAGTAGTAACAGTGAGATGGTAACACTAGTAATACAGTAGTAACAGTGAGATGGTAACACTAGTAATACAGTAGTAACAGTGAGATGGTAACACTAGTAATACAGTAGTAACAGTGAGATGGTAACACTAGTAATACAGTAGTAACAGTAACATAGTAACACTAGTAATACAGTAGTAACAGTAACATAGTAACACTAGTAATACAGTAGTAACAGTGAGATGGTAACACTAGTAATACAGTAGTAACAGTGAGATGGTAACACTAGTAATACAGTAGTAACAGTGAGATGGTAACACTAGTAATACAGTAGTAACAGTGAGATGGTAACACTAGTAATACAGTAGTAACAGTGAGATGGTAACACTAGTAATACAGTAGTAACAGTAACATAGTAACACTAGTAATACAGTAGTAACAGTAGCCTACTGTGATGCTGTATCAAAACATGATATCAAGCTCTTGGCCCATAACTTGACTGTATTGATCTGTATCAATCAGTATAAAATAAGAAACAATGTTCTACTGTCTGGCACACAATCATTCCATTGGTCATCTGATGGAAAGAAACCTTAACCCACATCTGCTTTCCCAGGACCCTCTACTACACAGCCACTGTCTACAAAAAACCCTCCATGCAAAATACTGTCAACTAAAACGCTAAACAAATTCTTTGCCTTTTCTCAGCGAGTGATCATTTAAAAGGAATTTTCCAGAGGAGGCCCGGCCCGGGCTAATATTAGCCCAGAAAATGAAGTTTCCGTTCCCGCCCTCCCGGGCGATATTCTCACTGACCGAAGCCACTACTGTGTGATCAGATTGTCTTGGAGCTTGTGGGGTCATTTAGATGCAGATAGGGCATAGTTTAAATACTAAGGACTCTCTCTCTCTCTCACTCTGGTCCCTCAATGGGGTAAATGGATCCAGTCAAGTACTTCAGCAACAACCACTCTACACTGTGTTACTCTGAGCACCTGAGGTGGTTGGAAAACAGAACAGCTCCATGTTGATCAGAGGGAAAGCACTCCATATACACAGGTGTTGCAGGTGGAGTAGAAACCAACCCTGGAATGTGTGTTATCATAGCCCTTTCCTGCAGTCAACTGACCTACTAACCTCAGTGTGGAATGTTATTCATATTTCTCTTCATTATAAAAATGTATAATAAAAATAAAAATGTATACAAATGTAAAAAAGCAGAAAATATGGTGTTTCTATGTCAAACAGTTTTGTTATATACTGAACAAAAATATAAACTCAACATGTAAAGTGTTGGTCCCATGTTTCATAAAAGATTGCAGAAATGTTCCATACGCACAAAAAGCTGATTTATTTCACATCTTGTGCACAAATTTGTTTACATCCCTGTTGGTGAGTGTTTCTCCTTTAACAAGATAATCCATCCACCTGACAGGTGTGGCATATCAAGAAGCTGATTAAACAGCATGATCATTACACAGGTGCACCTTGTGCTGGGGGAAATAAAAGGCCACTCTAAAATGTGCAGTTTTGCCACACAACACCATGCCACAGATTCCTCAAGTTTTGAGGGAGCGTGCAAATGGCATGCGGACTGCAGGAATGTCCACCAAAGCTGTTGCCAGAGCATTTAATGTGAATTTCTCTACCATAAGCCGCCCCCAACGTCATTTTAGAAAATTTGGCAGTAAGTCTAACCAGCTCATAACCGCAGACCACGTGTAACCACGCTAGCCCAGGACCTCAACATCTGGCTTCTTCACCTGCGGGATCGTCTGATAACAGCCACCCTGACATACCAGCCACCCAGACAGCTGACGAAACGAAGGAGTATTTCTGTCTGTAATAAAGCCCTTTTATGGGGAAAAACTAATTCTGATTGGCCGGACCTGGCTCCCAAGTGGGTGGGCATATGCCCTCCCAGGCCCACCCATGGCTGCGCCCCTGCCCTGAATGTGAAATCCATAGATTAGGGCCTAATGAATTTATTTCAATTGACTGATTTACTTATATAAACTGTAACTCAGAAAAACCGTTGAATGTTGCATTTATATTTTTCTTCAGTATATTTCAGTCTTCTTTGATGTGTATGAAGTGTAATATTGGGATGCAAACTCAAAACGTAATAATTTCAATTCTATATCTGACATGTTACAGGTGTCTTCTGTTTTTAAGCCCATAACCATGTGTGTGAGGTGTATACTTTTGTTTCAAAGTAGATTTGTTTAACCTTTCTAGGACATGCTTTCCGCTAGCGGAACCCCTGACAACATTCAGCTGAATAGGCAGCGCGGGAAATTCAATTTTTTTTCTTAAAAAAAAATACAAATGTACCTTTCACACATTAACAAGTCCAATACAGCAAATGAAAGATAAACATCTTGTTAATCTACCCATCGTGTCCGATTTAAAAAATGTTTTACAGCGAAAACACAACATATGACTATGTTAGATCACCGCCAAGTCCAAAAAACACACAGCCATTTTCCAAGCCAAAGATAGGAGTCACAAAAAGCAGAAAGAGATAAAATTAATCACTAACCTTTGATGATCTTCATCAGATGACACTCATAGGACATCATGTTACACAATACATGTATGTTTTGTTCGATAATGTGCATATTAATATCAAAAATCTTAGTTTACATTGGCGCCATGTTCAGAAATGCCTCCAAAATATCCGGAGAAATTGCAGAGAGCCACATCTAATAACAGAAATACTCATCATACACTTTGATGAAAGATACATGTTTTACATAGAATTAAAGATACACTTCTTCTTAATGCAACCGCTGTGTCAGATTTCAAAAAAACTTTACGGAAAAAGCACACCATGCAATAATCTGAGACGGCGCTCAGATATAAACAACATTTCTCCGCCATGTTGGAGTCAACAGAAATACAAAATTACATCATAAATATTCCCTTACCTTTGATGATCTTCATCAGAATGCACTCCCAGGAATCCTAGTTCCACAATAAATTGTTGTTTTGTTCGATAATGTCCGGTATTTATGTCCAAGTAGCTACTTTTGCTAGCACGTTTAGTACACATGTCCAAACGCTCGCACAGGTCCTGGCGAACTCGGACGGAAACTTCAAAAAGTTATATTACAGGTCGAATAAACGTGTCAAACTAAGTAGAGAATCAATCTTCAGGATGTTGTTATCATAAATATCCAATAACGTTCCAACCGGAGCATTCCTTTGTGTCTACAGAAGTAATGGAAACAAGGCGATATCATGTGGAATGCGCGTGACCAGGAACTGGCATTCTGCCAGACCACTGACTGAAACAGTTCCCATCCGGCCCCACATCACACTAGAAGCTTTATTCAACGTTCTACAGACTGTTGACATGTAGTGGAAGGCGTAGGAAGTGCAAACAAATTCATATCCTACAGTGTTTTCAATAGGCGATGAGTTGAAAATCGACCAGCCTCAGAATTTCCACTTCCTGTTTGGATGTTTGCCTGCCATATGAGTTCTGTTATACTCACAGACATCATTCAAACAGTTTTAGAAACTTCAGAGTGTTTTCTATCCAATAGTAATACTAATATGCATATATAAGCATCTGGGACAGAGTAGAAGGCAGTTCACTCTGGGCACGCTAGTCATCCAAAGTGAAAATGCTGCCCCCTATCCCTAAAAGGTTTAAGACAATCAAGAAACACTCTGTGTGACCCTGATTTAGCCCACTGCAGTATTAACCGTGCCTTCCCAACACAACACACCAATATAACCCCTGTAAGCCAGATAGATCTAGTTAGGCCAGGTGTAAGATGACAACAGCACTCAAGTAAGCCACACACACAGCACATAGAGGGACAGAGACAGAGACACACACACACAGCACAGAGAGGGACAGAGACAGAGAGACACACACACACAGCACAGAGAGGGACAGAGACAGAGACACACACCCACAGCACGGTGAGGGATAGAGACAGAAATAGAGTGAGAGACACACACACAGCACAGAGAGGGATAGTGACAGAGACAGAGAGAGACACACACAGTACAGAGAGGGACAGAGATAGAGACAGAGAGATACGCACGCACATACACCTATACACCACAGGATGTTGGTGGCACCTTAATTGGGGAGAGCGGGCTTGTGGTAATGACTGGGGTAGAATCAGTGGAATGGTATCAAATACTGTACATCAAACACATGGTTTCCAGGTGTTTGATGCCGTTCCATTCCGTCCTCCCCTCACCAGCCTCCTGTGGTATACACATACACTCCCCTCCATATGTATTTGGACAGTGAAGCTACAATTTAAAATTGTGTATCTGTACACTTGCATTTTGGGATTTGAGATCAAATGTTTCATATGAGGCGACAGTATAGAACGTCCCCTTTTATTTGAGGGTGTGTTCATTCAGTGCGTTCACAAAGTATTCTCACCCCTTATTCCACATGTTGTGTTACAGCCTGAATTCAACATGGGTTCAATAGCTTTTCTTTGTCACCCATCTACACACATTACCCCCATTATGACAAAGAGAAAAAAATGTTTTTAGAAATCTTTGTATTTTATTGAAAATATCTCATTGACATAAGTATTCACACATGTTAGCAGCATCACCTTTGGCAGCAATTACAGCTGTGAGTCTTTCTGGGTAAGTCTCTAAGAGCTTTCCACACCTGGATTGTGCAACATGTAAAGGCAGTCATTGTTGTTCTCCTCCTCAGACGAGGAGGAGCATGGATCGGACCAAGATGCGGATTGGTGATTAATCATACTTTTAATGAAAACAGCAAACAAGACACTACAAAACTACAAAACAACAAACGTGACTAACCTTCAACCGTCCTGTGTGGCCCAAACACTGACACAGGAACAAACACCCACAAAACCCCAGTGAAACCCTGGCTGCCTTAGTATGACTCTCAATCAGAGACAAACGATACACACCTGTCTCTAATTGAGAATCATACCAGGCCGAACACAAAACCCAACATAGAAATACAAAACATAGACTACCCACCCAACACTCACGCCCTGACCAATAAAGACATACAAAACAAGAGAAAACAGGTCAGGAACGTGACAGAACCCCCCCCTTAAGGTGCGAACTCCGGGCGCACCAGCACAAAGTCTAGGGGAGGGTCTGGGTGGGCGTCTGTCCACAGTGGCGGCTCTGGCGGTGGACGAGGTCCCCACCCCACCATAGTCACTCCCCGCTTCCGTATCCCCCTCCCAATGACCACCCTCCAACTCAACCCACCTAAATAAAGGGGCAGCATCGGGATAAGGGGCAGCAGCTCCGGGATAAGGGGCAGCAGCTCCGGGATAAGGGGCAGCAGCTCCGGGATAAGGGGCAGCAGCTCCGGGATAAGGGGCAGCAGCTCCGGGATAAGGGGCAGCAGCTCCGGGATAAGGGGCAGCAGCTCCGGACTGACTGGCAGCTCCTGACTGTAGGGCAGCTCATGACTGTAGGGCAGCTCATGACTGTCTGACGGCTCCGGCAGATCCTGTCTGGTTGGCGTCTCTGGCAGATCCTGTCTGGTTGGCGTCTCTGGCAGATCCTGTCTGGTTGGCGTCTCTGGCAGATCCTGTCTGGTTGGCGTCTCTGGCAGATCCTGTCTGGTTGGCGGCCCTGGCAGATCCTGACTGACGACTGGCTCTAGCGGCTCCTGACTGACTATCGGCTCTGACGGCTCGGGACAGACGGGCGGCTCTAATGGCTCGGGACAGACGGATGGCTCAGACGGCACTGGGCAGACGGATGGCTCAGACGGCACTGGGCAGACGGATGGCTCAGACGGCACTGGGGAGACGGATGGCTCAGACGGCACTGGGGAGACGGATGGCTCAGATGGCGCTATGGAGACGGATGGCTCAGATGGCGCTTGGCAGACGGGCAGTTCAGGCACCGCTGGGCAGACGGGCCGTTCAGGCACCGCTGGGCAGACGGCAGACTCTGGCCGGCTGAGACGCACTATAGGCCTGGTGCGTGGTACCGGAACTGGAGGTACCGGGCTGAGGGCACGCACCTCAGGGCGAGTGCGGGGAACAGGAACAGGGCACACTGGACTCTCGTGGCGCACTCTAGGCCTGGTGCGTGGTACCGGAACTGGAGGTACCGGGCTGAGGGAACGCACCTCAGGGCGAGTGCGGGGAGAAGGAACAGTGCGTCCAGGGCTCTGGAGACGCACAGGAGGCTTGGTGCGTGGTGCCGGAACTGGAGGCACTGGGCTGGAGACACGCACCATAGGGAGAGTGCGTGGAAGAGGAACAGGGCTCTGGAGATGCACTGGAAGCCTGGTGCGTGGTGTAGGTACTGGTGGTACTGAGCTGGGGTGGGAAGGTGGCGCCGGATATACCGGACCGTGAAGGAGGACACGTGCTCTTGAGCACCGAGCCTCCCCAACCTTACCAGGTTGAATGGTCCCCGTAGCCCTGCCAGTGCGGCGAGGTGGAATAGCCCGCACTGGGCTATGCAGGCGAACCGGGGACACCACCTGTAAGGCTGGTGCCATGTACGCCGGCCCGAGGAGACGTACTGGAGACCAGATACGTTGGGCCGGCTTCATGGCACTCGGCTCGATGCCCAACCTAGCCCTCCCAGTGCGGCAAGGTGGAATAGCCCGCACTGGGCTAAGCACGCGTACTGGGGACACCGTGCGCTTTACCGCATAACACGGTGTCTGACCAGTACGACGCCCTCTTACTCCACGGCAAGCCCGGGGAGTTGGCTCAGGTATCCAACCCGGCTTCGCCACACTCCCCTTTAGCCCCCCCCCCCCCCCCAAGAAATTTTTGGGTGAGCCTCTCGGGCTTCCAGCCTCTCATACGTGCTGCCTCCTCAATCCACCGCTCCTGGGCTGTGGCTGCCTTCTTCTCCTCCCGCGAGCGGCGATTCACACCAACCTTAGCCCAGGGTCCTTCTCCGTTGAATATTTGTTCCCAACTCCATTCCTCTTCTCTCCATTGCTTTAGTTCCTTTCCTCCGGCTCCAATCCGCTTGGTCCTGTTGTGGTGGGTGTTTCTGTAAAGGCAGTCATTGTTGTTCTCCTCCTCAGACGAGGAGGAGCATGGATCGGACCAAGATGCGGATTGGTGATTAATCATACTTTTAATGAAAACAGCAAACAAGACACTACAAAACTACAAAACAACAAACGTGACTAACCTTCAACCGTCCTGTGTGGCCCAAACACTGACACAGGAACAAACACCCACAAAACCCCAGTGAAACCCTGGCTGCCTTAGTATGACTCTCAATCAGAGACAAACGATACACACCTGTCTCTAATTGAGAATCATACCAGGCCGAACACAAAACCCAACATAGAAATACAAAACATAGACTACCCACCCAACACTCACGCCCTGACCAATAAAGACATACAAAACAAGAGAAAACAGGTCAGGAACGTGACACAACATTTGCCCATTATTCTTTTCAAATTTCTTCAAGCTCTGTCAAATTGTTGTTGATCATTGCTAGACAACCATTTTTAAGTCTTGCCATAGATTTTCAAGCAGATTTAAGTAAAAACTTAGCCACTGTTATTGTCCTGCTGAAAGGTGAATTCATCTTCCAGTGTCTGACGGAAAGTAGACTGAACCAGATTTTCCTTTAAAATTGTCCCTGTGCTTAGCTCCATTCAGTACATTTTTTATCCTGAAAAACTCCCCAGTCCTTAATGATTACAAGCATACCCATAACATGATCAAAAATCAAATCCAATTTTATTTGTCACATACACATGGTTAGCAGATGTTAATGCGAGTGTAGTGAAATGCTTGTGCTTCTAGTTCCGACCATGCAGTAATATCTAACAAGTAGCCACCACTATGCTTGTAAATATGGAGAGGGGTACTCAATAATGTGTTGTATTGAATTTGCCCCAGACATAACACTTTGTATTTAGGACTAAAAGTGAATTGCTTTGCCACATTTTTGAGTATTACTTTACTTTAGTGTCTTGATGCAAACAGGATGCATGTTTTGGAATATTTTTTATTCTTCCTTCTTTTCACTCTGTCAATTAGCTTAGTATTGTGGAGTAACTACAATGTTGTTGATCCAACCTCAGTTTTCCCCTATCACAGCCATTAAACTCTGTAACTGTTTTAAAGTCACCATTGGCCTCATTGGTAGAGGCCAATGGCCGATATAGGCCCGTGACTTACCTTCTGCTTCTTCTTCTCAGAGGTCAATGGTGCATGAAGATCACCAAAGGGTTGAATCCTCAGGGGATTTTTCACAGATCAAATCGTGTAGTTGAGGGTCATAACTCTTTCGTAACTCATTAACAGTCCTCCTCCACATCACAATTAAGTCGGTAATACTGGTCTATAACGCACACATGAAGTGTCCACGTATGAATTCATAAATAGACACCAGCTTAATGTGGTGAAGGACTGTTAATGAGTTACGGAAGAGTTATGACCCTTAACTACACGATTTGATGCATACAATTTACCCTGAGGATTCAACTCCATGGTGATCTTCAAGCACCATTGACCCCAGTGAGAAGAAGCAGAAGGTAAGTCATGGGCCTTTACCGGCCCGTGGGGGAAATGGGGCTGGTGCAGGCTATATATAAGCATCATTTTCCGAATGTGGTTTGGACTTTTAGCATGTTCACTAACAGTGGTATGGCAGAAGCTTTTGAGAACAGCCATAATGATGACACTACGCTGTCATTGTAATGATGCATCTATTAAGATACCTAAATATGAGCTCTTGCATAGAGATATGAATGCGTTAGAGATATGCTATGGTTATACTTCAATATTTTTCATTCATGCGGTTGGGACCTGTTATAACACGTTCATGAATGCTTATAGATGTGTAATAATAGTCAAAGTAAATTGTTACCAAATACTATCATCTTTGAGAACTAACATTCACCAGGAATAAAAGCTAGACAGTCAGGAAGAATTACAAATTCCAAAAACAATGAATTTAGCAGTATAGATTTTGTTATTATGTGTAAGCAAAATAACACAGCATAAGCCAGAATGCACAGAATGGCAGGACATTTGCTTTAAAACTGCTAACATTTCTCTCAGCTCCAAAGATAAATATGTAGAATTGCAGGAAATTGGCTTAAAAATGCAAATGTTTCTCTACACCGACAAGATGGGGGCCACTCAAATTTTCTCTGAAATTTAGCCGTGCCGTTGGGCCGACCGCACCCTCTGCCACGCCCCCTGCCATGCCCACCACCTAAGCCTCTTTTTTATCCAGAAAAAAACATGCATGCAAACCTCTCAGTATTACCAATAACAGTGGAGATTAGCATTTTGGAGCGGATAATCTATGTTCCATCTCACTCATCATTATTCACGGTTCATTCATGACTATCCTTAATCATGTTCAGAAACACCTTATTTTCTTACTTACATAAAAGTGACTCCAAAATGGCAGAATACATTAGTAAAAATGTTGTTCCTATTGGGCAAAATATAATCCGAAATACAACCAAAACAATCTTCAAATGCATCCAACAAATGTGTAGAGTCACAAGCTTGATGTAGTCATTGAGTGCTAGGAATATGCGACCAAATACTAAACTTTTGACTACTTTAATACAATATAAGTGAATTTGTCACAAGATTTATGACTTCTTCAAATGGGGGGACTAGATACATAAAGTGCTTTAATTTCTAAATGTTAAAACAGATATGTATGAAAATACATAGCGGGACTACATGTGTCAAACTCATTCCACGGAGGGTCGAGTGTCTGCGGGTTTTCGCTCCTCCCTTGTACTTAATTGATGAATTAAGGTCACTGGTTAGTTAGGAACTCCCCTCACCTGGTTGTCTTGGTCTTAATTGAATAGAAAAAACAAAAACCAGCAGACACTAGGCCCTCCATGGAATGAGTTTGACACCCCTGTTCTAAACTGTAAAAAAATAATATAGTAACTCCTATTTAAATGTAGCAATTCAACAACAAACAACATTTAGCCTGCATATATTTTACAGCATCTCATTGCCTCGTTGCTCAAGTGGTTTGCAAGTGATTTCCATTTTTCTAATGGTTGTCAATTCCTTTGTGTCTTGTTTTTCACTGTGCTCATCTCTCTGTCTGTCCAGTGCAACCGTTTAAAATGCATCAGTGGAACAATGTTATCATAATCAGCCAAAAGTGGTCACACCAACACACTTTCTCTCCTCAATTCTCCCCGAAATGGATTGTCTATGCTGTAGGCCTGTTTTACATTCAGCAATTAGTAAAAGCAAGCCTGCTTCTTTCCCCGAATAGGCTATTAGGCTTTGTAAAAAAAAATATATAAAATATGAATGTCCTATAGCTTTTGTAGACTATAGTGCAAAGGAACGTTTTAGTTATTTAGCAGATGCTCTTATCCAGAGCGACATACAGGAGCAATTAGGTTTAAGCGTTTTGCGCAAGGGCACATCGACAGATCTTTCACCTAGATGGCTCAGAACTAGCGACCTTTCGGTTATTGGCCCAACGCTCTTCACCGCTAGGCTACCTGCCGCTCAGCTGGAAGGGTGATTACTTGTGTTGCCCAAGTAATTAAGCTAAATATTAGCTAGATATTAGGCCATTCATTAGCTAAATATTAGGGCTATATGCTAAATATTTACCTGTCAGGGTGCAAGAAAAAAGGTTAACAGATTATGAAATGCGTTCCTCCAGGCTGAGCTCTGTGGTCCCGGGGTACACAAAGCTTCACTATTGATTTGGCCTAGGCCTACGTTTTCAGATAATTATCACACCTGGGCTACAACTACACAGTGCAATGAGGAATGTATTATTGTTATGAAGTGAGTACACAGTTATTGTCTATAGGCTGTAAACTGCAGTGATGTAGGCTAATAACCACTCAAACGTCCTGTTTTGTTTCATGCCAAAAAAACTGCCTAGGCCTGATTATGCAACTATTTGGATCAGTTTGGGTCTATTATCAACAGTTTAGAACAGGGGTGTCAAACTCATTCCATGGAGGGACTAGTGTCTGCTGGTTTTTGTTTTTTCTATTAAATTCAGACCTAGACAACCAGGTGAGGGGAGTTCCTTACTAACCAGTGACCTTAATTCATCAATTAAGTACAAGGGAGGAGCAAAAAAAAAAACGCAGACACTCAGCCCTCCGTGTAATGAGTTTGACACATGTAGTTTAGAAGCACAAGAAAGGTCCATTAGCAGGCCACTCATATGGTGTATTTTGTCAGGATGTAGCCCGTTAAGATAGGCCTACTATAGGAAAATGTATTGATTTTTATATTTCACCTTTATTTAACCAGGTAGGCTAGTTGTTCTCATTTACAACTCATTTACAACTGCGACCTGGCCAAGAATAAGCAAAGCAGTGCGACACAAACAGCAACACAGAGTTACACATGGAATAAACAAACATACAGTCAATAACACAATAGAGAAAAAGCCTATATACAATGTGTGCAAATGAGGTACGATAAGGGAGGTAGGAAATAAATAGGCCATAGTGGCGAAATAATTACAATTTAGCAATTAAACACTGGCGTGATAGATGTGCAAAATATGACTGTGCAAGTAGAGATACTGGGGTGCAAAAGAGCAAAAAAAAATCATAATAGTAATAATAACAGTATGGGGATGAGGTAGTTGGATGGGCTGTTAACAGATGGGCTATGTACAGGTGCAGTGATCTGTGAGCTGCTCTGACAGCTGGTGCTTAAAGTTAGTGAGGGAGATATGGGTCTCCAGCTTCAGTGATTTTTGCAATTCGTTCCAGTCATTGGCAGCAGAGAACTGGAAGGAAAGGCAGCCAAAGGAGGAATTGGTTTTGGGGGTGACCAGTGAAATATACCTGCTGGAGCGCGTGCTACGGGTGGGTGCTGCTATGGTGACCAGTGAGCTGAGATAAGGCGGGGCTTCACCTAGCAAAGACTTATAGATGACCTGGAGCCAGTGGGTTTGGGGATGAATATGAAGCGAGGGCCATCCAACGAGAGCATACAGGTCGCAGTGGTGGGTAGTATATGGGGCTTTGGTGACAAAACGGATGGCACTGTGATAGACTGAATCTAATTTGCTGAGTATGGTGTTGGAGGCTATTTTGTAAATGACATCGCCGAAATCAAGGATCGGCAGGATAGTCAGTTATACGAGGGTATGTTTGGCAGCATGAGTGAAGGATGCTTTGTTGCGAAATAGGAAGCCGATTCTAGATTTAATTTTGGATTGGAGATGCTTAATGTGAGTCTGGAAGGAGAGTTTACAGTCTAACCAGACACCTAGGTATTTGTAGGTGTCCACATATTCTAAGTCAGAACCGTCCAGAGTAGTGATGCTGTACGGGCGGGCAGGTGCGGGCAGCGATCGGTTGAAGAGCATGCATTTAGTTTTAGAGCAGGTGGAGGCCACGGAAGGAGAGTTGTATGGCATTGAAGCTCGTCTGGAGGTTAGTTGACACAGTGTCCAAAGAAGGGCCAGAAGTATACAGAATGTTGTCGTCTGCGTAGAGGTGGATCAGAGAATCACCAGCAGTAAGAGCCACATCATTGATGTATACAGAGAAAAGAGTCGGCCCGAGAATTGAACCCTGTGGCACCCCCATAGAGACTGCCAGAGGTCCGGACAACAGGCCCTCCGATTTGACACACCGAACTCTGTCTGAGAAGTAGTTGGTGAAACAGGCGAGGCAGTCATTTGAGAAACCAAGGCTGTTGAGTCTGCCGATAAGAATGTGGTGATTGACAGAGTCGAAAGCTTTGGCCAGGTCGATGAATACAGCTGCACAGTATTGTCTCTTATCGATGGCGGTTATGATATTGTTTAGGACCTTGAGCGTGGCTGAGGTGCACCCATGACCAGCTCGGAAACCAGATTGCATAGCGGAGAAGGTACGGTGGGATTCGAAATGGTCGGTGATCTGTAGCAGTTTGGGTCTAGAAGTGTCTCCCCCTTTGAAGAGGGGGATGACCGCGGCAACTTTCCAATCTTTGGGGATCTCAGACGATACGAAAGAGAGGTTGAACAGGCTAGTAATAGGGGTTGCAACAATTTTCTGCTGATAAATTTAGAAAGAGAGGGTCCAGATTGTCAAGCCCTGCTGATTTGTAGGGGTCCAGATTTTGAAGCTCTTTCAGAACATCAGCTATCTGGATTTGGGTGAAGGAGAAATGGGGGAGGCTTGGGCAAGTTGCTGTGGGGGGTGCAGGGGTGTTGACCAGGGTAGGGGTGGCCAGGTGGAAAGCATGGCCAGCCGTAGAAAAATGCTTATTGAAATTCTCAATTATTGTGGATTTATCGGTGGTGACAGTGTTTCCTAGCCTCAGTGCAGTGGGCAGCTGGGAGAAGATACTCTTAATCTCCATGGACTTTACAGTGTCCCAGAACTTTTTGGAGTTTGTGCTGCAAGATGCACATTTCTGTTTGAAAAAGCTAGCCTTTGCTTTCCTTACTGCCTGTGTATATTGGTTCCTAATTTCCCTGAAAAGTTGCATATCGCGGGGGCTATTTGATGCTAATGCCGTACGCCACAGTATGTTTTTGTGGTGGTCAAGGGCAGTCAGGTCTGGAGTGAACCACGGGCTATATCTGTTCCTGGTTCTACATTTTTTGAATGGGGCATGCTTATTTAAGATTGTGAGGAAAGCACTTTTAAAGAATAACCAGGCATCTTCTACTGACGGAATGAGGTCAATATCCTTCCAGGATACCCGGGCCAGGTCGATTAGAAAGTCCTGCTCGCTGAAGTGTTTTAGGGAGCGTTTGACAGTGATGAGGGGTGGTCGTTTGACCGCAGACCCATTACGGATGCAAGCAATGAGGCAGTGATCGCTGAGATCCTGGTTGAAGACTCCAGAGGTATATTTGAAGGGCAGGTTGGTTAGGATGATATCTATGAGGGTGCCTGTGTTTACGAATTTGGGGTTGTACCTGGTAGGTTCATTGATAATTTGTGTGAGAATGAGGGAATCAAGCTTAGATTGTAGGATGGCCGGGGTGTTAAGCATGTCCCAGTTTAGGTCAGTTTAGGTCATCTAAACTCTGAAGCTCTGAACGAGCTCTGAAGATAGATGGTCGGCAATCCATTCACATATGGTGTCCAGGGCACAGCTTGGGGCAGAAAGTGGTCTATAGCAAGCGGCAACGGTGAGATACATTTTTCTGTAAAGGTGGATTTTTAAAAGTAGAAGCTCATATTGTTTGGGCACAGACCTGGATAGTAAGACAGAACTCTGCAGTAGATTGCAACTCCACCCCCTTTGGCAGTTCTATCTTTTCGGTAAATTTTATAGTTAGGGATGGAAATTTCAGGGTTTTTGGTGGCCTTCCTAAACCTGGATTCAGACACGGCTAGGACATCCGGGTTGGCAGAGTGTGCTAAAGCAGTGAAAAAAACAAACTTAGGGAGGAGGCTTCTAATGTTAACATGCATGAAACCAAGGCTTTTACGGTTACAGAAGTCAACAAATTAAAGGCCTGGGGAATAGGAGTGGAGCTAGGCGCTGCAGGGCCTGGATTAACCTCTACATCACCAGAGTAACAGAGGAGGAGTAGGATAAGGGTACGGCTAAGGGCTATAAGAACTGGTCGTCTTGTACGTTCAGGAGAGAGAGTAAAAGGAGCAGGTTTCTGGGCACGGTAGAATAGATTCAATGCATAATGTACAGACAAAGGTATGGTAGGATGTGAATACAGTTGTGGTAAACCTAGGCATTGAGTGACAATGAGAGAGGTATTGTCTCTAGAGACATCAATTAAACCAGGTGAGGTCACCGCATGTGTGGGGGGTGGGACAAGAGGGTTAGATGAGGCATATTGAGCCAGGCTGGAGGCTCTACAGTGAAATAAGACAATAATCACTTTCCAAAACAGCAATGGACAAGGCATATTGACATTAGGGAGAGGCATGCGTAGCCGAGTGATCATAGGGTCCAATGAGTAGCTGGACGGGCTGTAGACACGGCGATTCAGACAGCTAGCGGGTCGGGGCTAGCAGGCTAGCAGAAGGGCGTTAGATGGACGTCACGACGGAAGAAGTCTGTTGTTGTAGCCCCCTCATGCGGTTACGTCAGCAGACCAGTCGTGATGGATCAGCAGGTGTCTGTTTAGTAAAAGGGTCAAGGCCAATTAGCAAAATAGGAAGAGTAGCCCAAGAAATTGACTGATGGACCACTACAGCTAACAGTCCAGTATGCTCTAGATAGCTAGCGGGCTGCGGCTAGCAGGCTAGCAGATGGGCATTCAGGGGACGTCGCGACAAAGGAGCCAGTTGAATAACCCCCTCGGGCGGATTACGTTGGTTGTCCAGTCGTGATGGATCGGCGGGGCTCCGTATAGGCAATTAAAGGGGTGATGGTGATGCTGATGGTCTCTTCAGCTAGCCGGGAGATGGGCCTAGCATAGTCTAGCTCCAGGCTAATTGGTGAAAATATGGGCTTCTCCTTTCCAACTCCCCGCCCGTTCTTAATGCTATAGCACGTAGCCTATTTCACATTCAGCAAGCAAGAGCAAGTGTGCATCTCTCCTCCAATAAGCTGTTAGTTAAGAAAATCGAGGCTTAGAGTCTCACGAGCATGTGTTGTAGCCTTTTGTAGCCGGAGTACATGTGTTACATCACCGACAGCTGACTGTAGGCCTCTACGTATAGAGAGTCTTTTGAGAGGTTTGCAGGGATAACATTACAACTAGCACCAACATCTAGCTGAAATCTGACAGCCTTTTAATTGACCAGCACGGTTGCAAAGAGAGCTGCATTGGGGTCTGTGGCTTTCTCCTGTACCACGTTGATGCTCTCGGACTTTGGCCCTAGTGTGACGCAGAGAACATCCCCATGCGAGTCAGCTGAGGCATTTTCCATCGCCAGGACGTTGTTTCTCTTGCTGGTTCCTGCACTTTTGCAAACAGTAGAAAAGGGATTGTTAAATGATTGTTAAATGCAGGGCATTTTTTCTTTCATGTTTCCGTCCACGGTCTTGTATAATTCTCTGTGAGCCTGTTCCTCTGTGGAGTCTCCTCTCCCTCTCTGTCTCTCTTTCTGCATTACTGCAGCATTGCTACAGGGCCCTACACTTCTATGGCTTAGCTCTCTGTCTAGCAGGGTGGGGCTCAATTCAGATCTGTGGATTTGACTCCCATTCAAGATAAAATTCAAGTTAAAATTCTATTGAACTGGCTACACCATAACAGAATTTGAGTTTGAGTGACAGGTAGTATAATTTCATTCAGTGCAATTCAATTCCACTCAGTCATAGAACATTAGAGTTTCATTGAATCTAAATGGCCATACTTCCAGATAAAGAATATATCACTTTTCTCTGGAAACAATGTTCGTAGACTCTTTTAACCTTAGTGCTTAGAATAGACCATTACATTTCCACCAACCATTTCATTTGTTTGGCTCCTTTCTCCCTCTCTCTTGGCAAATTACGGGCCAGTCTATGAGCCAAATGTCCCCTTCCAAAACTCGAAAGAAGCTAACACCTGCGAAATCATAATTTGTCCAAATAACCGGTGATGAAAAATCCAAGCGCCAGAACTACTGTTGCTCGTTATCTCACGCATCCCGTTGTATCACGACAGATCTACGGTACAATTTATGTTTACGTGATCAAGTAAGGACTAGATTCTATCAAATCCACACTAGCCAGCATAGCATAGCGCTTGTTTTGGCCGGGTCGGAGGTGGAACTGCGTTAGAGCAGTCAAATCCACAAGCGGCTCCTTGCATTAGCTTATCGCGGATGCCAAACATTGGATGCAACTAAACCACCGATTTTTATAATCCAACGAATCCCATGCAGCCGAGTTATAAGTTCAAACGCTCAAATTCCTCCAGAAAGTAGTCTCTCTACTTAAATGTTCTCCCACTGAGCTTTGATAGCACTAGCTAAATTCAGGACAGCAATGTTGTTGACAGCTGTAGCAACACTTTTACAGTTGTCCATAGCTGTATCTTTCCAAAAATATGCAGTAGCAAAGATTATCTATGTACTGACCAGGGAAGCCCCGATTCTGTTATTGACAGAAACCTGTGAAATGACAGACCAATCAGGACTCATCTCTCAGTATGTCCAGCCCTCCATGATCTCAGCCAATCATGGCTAGCCAGGAAGGATCCTGTCCTTTTTCCTATATAGCTCAGTGTTTTCTCCTTGGCTAAACTAGGCTTGTAATTTAAATTTTGTATTCATATTTACAGATCACGGACAAGTTTATTATTAAGGCACGTCAAAGTTCAAATGTTCAAGAAGACATTTAAGTTAGTTTCTACTGTGAAGTAGGAACTAACGGCAAATGCCCAGCTTCCTGAACCCGGTAACAATTGGCAGCCAAGCATCGATCACCATGACACCGGCATTCAAATAAAACCCTCAATATTTATAGAAAATGTTTCATCCTCATCACCGTCCATCACTTTACCACCATGAAGTTCATCATAACATATTTCATCTATAAACTCCTAATGCTTTTCCATGTCGTAGCGTTAGTACAACGTAGCATATCATCACGACTCCAAGTTTACTTTGACATGATGATTTATTATGTCAATATTTCCACCGCAATTGTCGCATAATCAACTTCACAAACACAAAAAGATCCTACAACATCGAACGAACAAATTGTCTGTCGACATTTATGAAATTGTACTGACACTTCATGTGTCCATCACACCTATCGTGATTTTTATACGGCATGACCTTACTCGCATAAACACTGTGGATGGAAACATAGTTACTTCCCGCAATAGATGACTACATAGCTTCCACTTAGCCAGAATTCCCACGCAAAAAAACAGCACAGAGCAAGTGACTAGCGTCTGCCATAAATACGCTGAAGACAAATACAAACGGTTTATTCATAGCTCCTCGGCTGCTATAATTAGTGTGGTGCACTCCGGTTTAGGGGCTAGGAGTTAGGGAAGTGGTGGGGAGGCAGGGTGACCTCTTGACCCTGTGGATTCTACAGATTGGCAGACAGCCTCGGAAAGAGTGTGTGTTTCTGGCAGACCTGGGTTCCAATACTATTTGAAATAAAATCAAGTACTTTAGCTGGGCTTGACTGAGTTTGCCAGTTGAAATGGAACTAATGAAAAAGTCCCATCCAACTGGCACCCCAGGCAGGCTAAAACAAACACAAAGATTTCAAATAGTATTTGAACCCAGGTCTGATAGGTGGGGACTGGCTGTCCAGGCCCTTATAAGACACAGCGGTATGTATGTGTTAGAATGTGTGTGTGTGTGGATCTGGCTGGGGCTGTCTGGCTTGGACAGAGTGGGGACGGTCGTACACACGGGACCTCTTCTAGAGCCGGAGGAGGATGAAACTAAAAGCACAAAAGAACTCCCGGGACACACATCACACTGGAGAAAACATTTAAGAGGCATGGCATGCATGCTCAAACACACACACGCACACACATGCACACACATACAATGAGGGGAGAATGATCCAAGCCGGCAAGAGTAGAAAGACAGACACATCTACACATAATGTACACACTGTACACATCTACACATAATGTACACATCTACACGTACTGTACACATTGTACACGTCTACACATACTGTACACATCTACTGTACACATCTACACATACTGTACACACTGTACACACTGTACACATATACACATACTGTACACATCTACACATCTACACATACTGCACACATCTACACACACTGTACACACCCACACCCACTGTACACATCTATATACACTGTACACATCTACACATACTGTACACCCTGTACACATCTACACATACCTAGGATAGGATAAAGTAATCCTTCTAACCCCCCCCCCCCCCCCCCCCCCTTAAAAGAGTTAGATGCACTATTGTAAAGTGGTTGTTCCACTGGATATCATAAGGTGAATGCACCAATTTGTAAGTCGCTCTGGATAAGAGCGTCTGCTAAATGACTTAAATGTTAAATGTAAATGTAAATACTGTGCACATCTACACATACTGCACGCACTGTACACATCTACACATAATGCACACAATGTACACATCTACACACACTGTACACATCTGCACACACGGTGCACATCTACACATACTGTACACATCTACACACACTGTACACATATGCACATACTGTACACACTGTACACATAATGTACACATCTACACAAAATGTACACATATATATACACTGTACACATCTACACATACTGTACACATATATATACACTGTACACATCTACACATACTGTACACACTATATACATCTACACATACTGTACACATCTATACACACTGTACACATTTACACATACTGTACACACCTACACACATCTATACATACTGTACACATCTCTACATACACTGTACACATCTACACATACTGTACACATATATATACACTGTACACATCTACACGTACTGTACACACTATATACATCTACACATACTGTACACATCTATACACACTGTACACATTCACACATACACACACTGTACACATCTATACATACTGTACACATCTCTACACACACTGTACACATCTACACATACTGTACACACTGTACACATCTACACACACTGTACACATTTACACATAATGTACACACCTACACACACTGTACACATCTACACACACTGAACACATCTACACACCTACACATACTGTACACACCTACATACACTGTACACACCTACACACACACTGTACACCTATACACACACTGTACACCTATACACACACTGTACACCTCTACACATACTGTACACATCTACACATACTGTACACATGCACATACTGTACACACTGTACACAACTACACATAATGTACACATACTGTACACATCTACACATACTATACACATCTACACATGAACGGAAAAGCAGGACAAACTATGTATTTTGCCTAACTGTAAACATTCTATTTTAGTCTAGTTGCTGGATGACAATTAAACACAAAAACAAAGTATAAGGAGTAGGGATTGTGAAAAATGAAATTCACATGAGCACCACTATGCCTACTCCACACATGCCCTACTACAGTAGCTATGTTGGTCTATTGTACTTCAAACTATGTGTAGGCAGGTTGCTTAGGATTCAAACCTTCTCAAACAGCCTCATTCAAACTCTGTGATGTAACACAATCAGATCAAGCCCTAGTATGTGACTCCTGAGAAGCAGCTGACTAGTAGAATCTGGGGTGTTGGAGTAGGGTTAGAGCAATATCCTACAGGAGGATAGCTCTTCAGAGCTCTTCGGCCCATGACCCCCGCTCCACAGTAGCTTCCAGGGGTCACCAAGATGGCTGACCAGTGACCAAGCCATGGAGCCATGGAGCCACCGCCACAACCCCCAGCCATCACTGTCGTGCCTCCCAGGCTTGTGAGAACCTCTCCCTGGGCCTTCCGAGACTGACTGTGTGCTCTTTTCCACCATTCCCAGGTTTATTTATGGAAGGTGCAGTTTGTCATATTTTTCCATAGCGTAATTTCGACACTATAAATACATCCCGTAAAGCTGCAGGGCATGTCTATCTGTCCCGGACAACGGTCAGACCTCTCTCTCGCTCTCTCTCCAAATATTTCAGCTATGACAAATATAGTGTAATCTCTGTGGCGATGGGAATCCATTGGATAACCAGCGTCTTTATTTGAAATCCAGCCTAGAGAAAAAGACAAGAGTTTCCATGCTAAGCCATCTTGAGTTTTGACCCATTTTTCCATTGACATGGATAGCTAAGAAGACAGTTGACCTCTGGAGTAGTAGCTATAAATGGACTATTTTTAGCATATTTTTAGTATCTCACTAGGCAAATATTTAGGCTACAACATTGTGCATCTCATAATAGGATATTATTGGTCAGTAGTTTGAGGTACTTCGTGTTATCAGAAGCCTATTGGTTGTTGTGTGGCTTATCAGCCTCTTCTGTGTGCGTTTCACCTTGAAGTTCCCACTGATAGGAGGAATGTAAATATTAGGATTGGCATATGAGGCATTTCTATATTGACGTCATGATAATGAATCTCATTATTGGATTTAAATGCCAAGTACAGTCAAAAACATGATTTTTCCTCTGTTTTATATATATTTCCACACTATGAGGTTGGAATAATACTGTGAAATTTTTAAAATGATGATAATTTAGCATCAGAGCTGTTTAAAAATACCACCTGAAACTTCAACTTTAGAGTTTTGACCTGCATGGTGACATCATCAGGCGGTAAATTAGTTAGTCGACCAATGGGAAAGAGAGCTCCAAACCTCTCTGCCAACAACAGCTAGACATTTCCCTTTGCTAAGAAACTATTTTTGTGTCTTTTTGACCATTTTAATTGAAAACAATCACAGTAAGGTAATTCATTCTTACCCAGAAAAGATTTGATGTTGAGATAAAAATGGCTGCATTGGACCTTTAAAAGCCTTGTTGACAGGAAGCCAATGAGACAGAAAGCTATATGAAGAATGTATGGGTCTTGGGTATGGGTATACTTTGAGCTATATGGATCATTTAATACAGCGAATAGCTTCATGTTGGCAGATGACACTGGTAAGATACAACCATATGTTCCTCTGTCAGACGGTCCTACATAATGTCAACGCAACAGAAGAAATATATGTGTAAAAACAATGGTATGGGTATTTACAGTACTCTCAGCTATCTGGATGGATCATTTAGTATAAGGAATAACTTTATTTTGGCAGACATAAAGACACTGTAAAGACAGGCAACTGTCAGCCTCCAGATTGCATGGCTACATTCCAATACCCTTCCCACTTAGAATGCATAACCAACACAGTACTTCCTTCTACGTGGCATAACCAACACAGTACTTCCTTCTACATGGTAGGGGGACATTGGAGCACAGCCGTTATCAGTAGGGTTACTCATCAGTACACATTCAACAACAAACTTAAATTGAGCCTATATCACAAAACCACCAGATTCTTTTTTTCCCATGTCTCCTACCCACTCCTAGTTCATTTGAGAAAATAAGCCTAAACCTTTAAGTTAACGGATTGGCTGACTTCATCAGGACTGGGAAATTGGCTACTGCTTCCCTAATGACTCAAACACTTCACTGGTAACAGAAACTGAAGGGGACAACACTGCAAAACACACACACACACACACACACACACACACACACACACACACACACACACACACACACACACACACACACACACACACACACACACACACACACACACACACACACACACACACACACACACACATCAAATAACCGTTCCAACACTGTGTCTGTTTTGGTATTTTCAATGGCCATCATCATACTCAAGCCAATGTCAAACGCATGTACAAGTCAGATAGCAGCTTAAGTAGCAGCTTCTGTTCCAAATGTAGAAAATCAACCAGAAAATCAATATTTTCCCACACTCTCAACCTAAAGCCCACACTCTCAACCTAAAGCCCATACTATCAACCTAAAGCCCACACTCTCAACCTAAAGCCCACACTCTCAACCTAAAGCCCACACTCTCAACCTAAAGCCCACACTCTCAACCTAAAGCCCACACTCTCAACCTAAAGCTCACACTCTCAACCTAAAGCCCACACTCTCAACCTAAAGCCCACACTCTCAACCTAAAGCCCACACTCTCAACCTAAAGCCCACACTCTCAACCTAAAGCCCACACTCTCAACCTAAAGCCCACACTCTCAACCTAAAGCCCACACTCTCAACCTAAAGCCCACACTCTCAACCGAAAGCCCACACTCTCAACCTAAAGCCCACACTCTCAACCGAAAGCCCACACTCTCAACTGAAAGCCCAGTTTAGTGTTGTTGTCCCAACAATATTCTGGCATTTAGAATGATATGGATTCATTTGGGAGCCTAATTCCATAGAAATAGAATTATTAGAACGGGCAAAGCCCCTTAGACGACACTCATTGACTTGAATTGGGGTGCCCGTTCTAGTAAATCTATAACTATGGTTAAGACTTCTCACAGTCGTAGATCCTTGCCGGTCATTAAGGGGTCTTAGGGAGCGAGGAGGTACACATCCCCCTGTATCCCAAAAACCACCCCTTTCTCCTGGATTGTGCAATTGTTCACTACTCCCCACGGATGTATTGGTGTGTGCTAGAAGGAGTTTCCACCATATTTATTATACCAGGCATTTTCCTTCCATGAATCCATGAAGGGAAGGGAAAAGTACACACTTTGGGAGAAAGAAGGGAACAAGTGCACACTTTGGGAGAAATGAGAGATTATTGGGGCGCAGACCTCTCTCTGTTTGTTTGAATGGGGCAGTACAGATGTAGGATCTTAATTTGAGCCAGTTTACTACAGCAAGAAAATAACGCAGCAAAAGGAAATGTGAATTATTATGTGGATTATAATTAATGAACATGTGTTTGGGGGTTGGTAGATTTTTTATAAGAGAAAAACAAGTCTGAAAGGTCAAAGTGGAAATGACAAACTTCAGAAGTCTTTTTAACCCTGCAACTGGGTGATCAAATTAAGATCCTACATCTGTGGCGGCAGTGGTAGGTGGCGTAACACTCTAAGCAAACACACTGAATTGGCAGTGTTGTTCATTCATATAGAGGCCAGACAAGGAGTATTCTCAGCTGGCTGCGTTTGTTGTTTAAAACACCCTGTGATGAGTGTTGAAATTCCAAGGTCTTTCAGTTATGGGAGCAAGAGAAGCATCAATGGGAAACTTGTGATGAGGGATGAATGACAATGAATGAATGGACAGATAGATAGTCAGGTGGTGCTGTGGTTTACAAAGATGTGAATCAGTGGGCGGCAACGCAAGCATCTCGCTACACCCGCAAAAACATCTGCCAAACACGTGTATGTGACCAATACATTTGATTTGATTTATCACAAGATAGTAATAGTCAGGGACATTTGCGATATAAGTATATATATTTTAAACTGCCCTCTATGGCCAGTGTCAGTTGATATCCTCACTGCAATCTAACACTGTGTTCATGCATCTAGAGTGCCCTGGCTTTTTGGAGAATATCTGCATTTTGAGTCTGTGATAGGTTGGAATAATAACTTGAATTTAGCACCTCCACCTGATCCAGTGAGCTCACAGACAGTGACTCTGACTCCCTAACACCTTTATCACGGTTAACCCCCCTCTCTTCTCTTCCCAGACTCTTTTCAAGTAGAGATTGCCCTTCGGCCAATGTCCTTGGAGTTTCAGCCCTCCGGCAACGAGCTCACACTACATGAGATGTCTCAGAGTGACGCTGTAGATCATCACTACTGAGAGCATATTGTATCCTGCGAGGTGTAGGGAGGTTCTCTTTGCACTTATCAGTGACAGCCGGGGTCAAACGGGAAACTCCCAAAGAGAAACTCTCTCTCTTTCATTAGTTCTTCCTTTCAACGTGGTTCTCCAACTCACTACAAATGGATTCCTTCGACAATACTTTAGTTTCAGTAACTTGTGGACAACACTAACACCTTACTAATTGACTTGAGTAAATAATAGCCCTGCTTCTCTGAGTGAGATGTAGAAAACTATGATATAACTGGAGTAAATGCTGTAGACACACCTTTTATACCATTGCAATTTGGGGGCATAGTACACAGAATGGGGTTCATTAGTCTGAATGGGCTGATACAGACAGAAGCAATACTACAATCTAACACCTGAAAACATGCACATTCTTGGCTCGGCCTGTTTACAGCTTTATAACTCTGTAATAATAATTAATACCTCAATAAAAACAATTAGCCGTGTCAGAAATCCTTAAAGCTAGAAGGAGCTAAGCACCAATAAAAAAGCTTTCAGTCATGGCCATGCGCGCTAAGCTGTGTTGGGAATGTGGCTGCTGGTCAAAATAATAACCTTGAACAAACCAAGAACATCTCGCATGTTCTGTGCTTTTTGTGTGCCTTCTCTTCAGAAAATAGTCCCATGTGCGAGTCATAAACTTGGGAAAATGCCATGTCTAGACTGGAATAAAAGACGTAGCATACATTCCTTCAATCCTTTATTTAGTCTTGATACTTTTGGATACGATTAGTCTTTCACAAAGATGGTGAGGAAGGATAGTGCTGCTTCACTGCTAAAATAGTGAGAACGGCCCTCTCAGCTCTCAGCTGATTTCTAAAGGCCCTCCCTAGCACCCGGCCTCTGTTCAGGGTGTTTTTCCTCCGTTCCTCTAAATGGAGGAGAGAGAGAGAGAGAGAGAGAGAGAGAGAGAGAGAGAGAGAGAGAGAGAGAGAGAGAGAGAGAGAGAGAGAGAGAGAGAGAGAGAGAGAGAGAGAGAGAGAGAGAGAGAGAGAGAGAGAGAGAGAGAGAGAGAGAGAGAGAGAGAGAGAGAGAGAGAGAGAGAGAGAGAGAGAGAGTGCCTGGTATTATCAATGAACCAGGGCCCTTGGTTCCTTCCAAAAAGTTTCAGCTTGGAAGGCGTCCACGGCAGGGCATTAGGCCGCAGTTTGTGTCATTTGTAATTTATAACATTGAGGGGAACGGGCTGGAGGACAATATGGAGGGAGTGGGGGGAGGCGGAGGGGAGAGAGAGAAGGGGTTGCAGAATCCCAAGGCAAGGCAAGTGGCTCTGGTAAAGAGTGTGAGTATGTTTCACACAGGCTGAGGTGAAGTGCAGGTCTGTGGATACTGCTACTCTCTGGAGAACTGGCTGACTGAATGTGGCTGGCTGACTGAAAATGACTGTTCTGTGGCTGGCTGACTGAATATGACTGTTCTGTGGCTGGCTGACTGAATATGACTGTTCTGTGGCTGGCTGACTGAATATGACTGTTCTGTGGCTGGCTGACTGAATATGACTGTTCTGTGGCTGGCTGACTGAATATGACTGTTCTGTGGCTGGCTGACTAAATATGACTCTTCTGTGGCTGGCTGACTGAATATGACTGTTCTGTGGCTGGCTGACTGAATATGACTGTTCTGTGGCTGGTTGACTGAATATGACTGTTCTGTGGCTGGCTGACTGAATATGACTGTTCTGTGGCTGGCTGACTGAATATGACTGTTCTGTGGCTGGCTGACTGACTGAATATTACTGTTCTGTGGCTGGCTAACTGAATATGACTGTTCTGTGGCTGGCTGGCTGACTGACTGAATATTACTGTTCTGTGGCTGGCTAACTGAATATGACTGTTCTGTGGCTGGCTGGCTGACTGACTGAATATGACTGTTCTGTGGCTGGCTGACTGAATATGACTGTTCTGTGGCTGGTTAACTGAATATGACTGTTCTGTGGCTGGCTGACTGAATATGACTGTTCTGTGGCTGGTTAACTGAATATGAGTGTTCTGTGGCTGGCTGCTCAACTGGAAAGTGAAGGAAGTCAAAAAAGTACTGACTCTCAAATTCCGAGAAAATTGAGAGTCTTTCTGGGATGAGGACAAATGCAATGTTTGGACTTTCATCTACTTTAGTTAGAATAACGGAAGTGTTTGTGTGACGTATATTCTTATTTGATTGCATTAAAGAAGACAAGGTCAGCAAATCAAGGTGATTCCTGTGAAAACCAACTGAGATCAGTATCAAATATTATTCAAAGTATTACAATTCCATTAAGGTGATAGTACATGATAATAATCACCACCATCATCATCATCATAACCATTATATTCATCATCATCATAACCACTATATTCATCATCATCATAACCACTATATTCATCATCATCATTACCATTATATTCATCATCATCATAACCATTATATTCATCATCATCATAACCATTATATTCATCATCATCATAACCATTATATTCATCATCATCATTACCATTATATTCATCATCATCATAACCACTATATTCATCATCATATAAATCATCATCATAACCACTATATTCATCATCATCATAACCATTATATTCATCATCATCATAACCATTATATTCATCATCATCATAACCATTATATTCATCATCATCATAACCATTATATTCATCATCATCATAACCATTATATTCATCATCATCATAACCATTATATTCATCATCATCATAACCACTATATTCATCATCATATTCATCATCATCATTACCACTATATTCATCATCATCATTACCATTATTTTCATCATCATCATTACCATCATATTCATCATCATCATAACAATTATATTCATCATCATCATTACCATTATATTCATCATCATCATTACCATTATATTCATCATAATCATAACCACTATATTCATCATCATCATAACCACTATATTCATCATCATCATAACCATTATATTCATCATCATCATTACCATTATATTCATCATCATCATAACCACTATATTCATCATCATCATAACAATTATATTCATCATCATATTCATCATCATCATAACAATTATATTCATCATCATCATTACCATTATATTCATCATCATCATAACCACTATATTCATCATCATCATTACCATTATTTTCATCATCATCATAACCATTATATTCATCATCATATTCATCATCATCATAACAATTATATTCATCATCATCATTACCATTATATTCATCATCATCATAACCACTATATTCATCATCATCATTACCATTATTTTCATCATCATCATTACCATCATATTCATCATCATCATAACAATTATATTCATCATCATCATTACCATTATATTCATCATCATATTCATCATCATCATTACCATTATATTCATCATTATCATATTCATCATCATCATAACAATTATATTCATCATCATCATTACCACTATATTCATCATCATATTCATCATCATCATTACCATTATATTCATCATCATCATAACCACTATATTCATCATCATCATTACCATTATTTTCATCATCATCATTACCATCATATTCATCATCATCATAACCACTATATTCATCATCATCATAACAATTATATTCATCATCATCATCATAACAATTATATTCATCATCATCATTACCATTATATTCATCATCATATTCATCATCATCATTACCATTATATTCATCATCATCATAACCACTATATTCATCATCATCATAACCATTATATTCATCATCATCATTACCATTATATTCATCATCATCATAACCACTATATTCATCATCATCATAACCATTATTTTCATCATCATCATAACCACTATATTCATCATCATCATAACCATTATATTCATCATCATCATTACCATTATATTCATCTTCATCATAACCATTATATTCATCATCATCATTACCATTATATTCATCATCATCATAACCATTATATTCATCATCATCATAACCACTATATTCATCATCATCATATTCATCATCATCATAACAATTATATTCATCATCATCATTACCATTATATTCATCATCATCATTACCATTATATTCATCATCATCGTAACGATTATATTCATCATCATCATTACCATTATATTCATCATCATCATTACCATTATATTCATCATTATCATATTCATCATCATCATAACAATTATATTCATCATCATCATTACCATTATATTCATCATCATCATTACCATTATGTTCATCATCATCATAACCACTACATTCATCATCATCATTACCATTATTTTCATCATCATCATTACCATCATATTCATCATCATCATAACAATTATATTCATCATCATCATAACAATTATATTCATCATCATCATTACCATTATATTCATCATCATATTCATCATCATCATTACCATTATATTCATCATCATCATAACCACTATATTCATCATCATCATTACCATTATATTCATCATCATCATAACCATTATATTCATCATCATCATTACCATTATATTCATCATCATCATTACCATTATATTCATCATTATCATATTCATCATCATCATAACAATTATATTCATCATCATCATTACCATTATATTCATCATCATCATAACCACTATATTCATCATCATCATTACCATTATTTTCATCATCATCATTACCATCATATTCATCATCATCATAACAATTATATTCATCATCATCATAACAATTATATTCATCATCATCATTACCATTATATTCATCATCATATTCATCATCATCATTACCATTATATTCATCATCATCATAACCATTATATTCATCATCATCATAACCATTATATTCATCATCATCATTACCATTATATTCATCATCATCATAACCACTATATTCATCATCATCATTACCATTATTTTCATCATCATCATTACCATTATATTCATCATCATCATAACCACTATATTCATCATCATCATTACCATTATTTTCATCATCATCATTACCATTATATTCATCATCATCATAACCACTATATTCATCATCATATTCATCATCATCATAACAATTATATTCATCATCATCATTACCATTATATTCATCATCATCATCATTACCATAATATTCATCATCATCATTACCATTATATTCATCATCATCATAACCACTATATTCATCATCATCATTACCATTATATTCATCATCATCATAACCATTATATTCATCATCATCATAACCATTATATTCATCATCATCATAACCACTATATTCATCATCATCATAACAATTATATTCATAATCATCATTACCATTATATTCATCATCATCATAACCACTATATTCATCATCATCATCATTACCATAATATTCATCATCATCATTACCATTATATTCATCATCATCATTACCATTATATTCATCATCATATTCATCATCATCATTACCATTATATTCATCATCATCATAACCATTATATTCATCATCATAATAACCATTATATTCATAATCATCATTACCATTATATTCATCATCATCATAACCACTATATTCATCATCATATTCATCATCATCATAACCACTATATTCATCATCATCATTACCATTATTTTCATCATCATCATTACCATCATATTCATCATCATGATAACAATTATATTCATCATCATGATAACAATTATATTCATCATCATCATTACCATTATATTCATTATCATATTCATCATCATCATTACCATTATATTCATCATCATCATAACCACTATATTCATCATCATCATAACCACTATATTCATCATCATCATTACCATCATATTCATCATCATCATCATAACAATTATATTCATCATCATCATTACCATTATATTCATCATCATCATAACCATTATATTCATCATAATCATTACCATTCTATTCATCATCATCATAACCACTATATTCATCATCATCATCATAACCATTATATTCATCATCATCATTACCATTATATTCATCATCATCATAACCACTATATTCATCATCATATTCATCATCATCATAACCATTATATTCATCATCATCATAACCATTATATTCATCATCATCATAACCATTATATTCATCATCATCATAACCACTATATTCATCTTCATATTCATCATCATCATAACAATTATATTCATCATTCATCATTACCACTATATTCATCATCATCATTACCATTATTTTCATCATCATCATTACCATCATATTCATCATCATCATAACAATTATATTCATCATCATCATAACCACTATATTCATCATCATCATAACCATTAAATTCATCATCATCATAACCACTATATTCATCATCATCATTACCATTATATTCATCATCATCATAACCATTATATTCATCATCATCATAACCATTATATTCATCATCATCATAGACTTTGCCTTTGATAATGATGGCGTAAAATCTAACCTGCCAAAATGATAATATCTTCAAGCCATAACCACATGGAAAACAAACACGTCCTCATCTTTCCTCCCAAGACAAACATTAGACGATGGCATAATCTAGGGCACAAAAACATTTCCCCCCCAAACATCCCAGAGACATTTCTCTCAGGGAAGGATCAAGCCATTTGATCCGGTACTAGATCCCCAATATCAAGAATCTAAAATGTAAATCCTGAAGCAGAAAACTGTACGGGTTCTGAAATCATTGACTGGGCCGTAATGTAATCCACACAAACAATATAGCCATGGTATGACGTAGGTTGTAAGGACAGAGGACAGAGGGGCTTGGTATTGGTCTATGAGCAAAAACAAAGCTCTGATAGTAGACCAAACACAGACAGTGTGTGTGCTACACATTGTGCAGAAACACGGTTTGCATGACAGAAATAGTAAACATCAATTGGGGGCTCGTCCGGGATGTCACTGGATTCAGAAAGCAAAGGTATGTGATAGACATAAGTCTGTAAAAGTCTGCAAACAGCAGTATTATCATTACTAGGGAGTCCCACCACAACAACCCTAGTACTGCTTAACTAATTACCCACTGGGTACACTCTTAGAAAAAGGGTTCCAAAAGGGTTATTTGGCTGTTCCCATAGGAGAACCCTTTTTGGTTCCAGATAGAACCCTTTTGGGTTCCATGTAGTACCCTTTTGGGTTCCATGTAGTACCCTCTGTAGAAAGGGTTCAACATGCAACCCAAAAGGTTTCTACCTACAAACAAAAGGGTTCTACCTGCAACAAAAAGGGTTCTTCAAAGGGTTCTCCTATGGGGACAGCCAAAGAACCCTTTAAGGTTCTAGATAGCACCTTTTTTTCTAATAGTGTTCATAGTACAAGTCAAGGTAGTAGTAGATGGTGACAAACCACTGGTTAGTGGGAAGGTGGGGACCTTCCTGGTGGAATTTTCTTCTCTACTTGAACCCCTAAGTCTATAAAGCCTGTTGAAGCTTTCACCCAGATTATGATGGAAAAAAATGTAGCGAAACATATACAGTGCCTTGGGAAAGTATTCTGACCCCTTGACTTTCCCCACATTTTGTTACATTACAGCCATATTCTAAAATGTATAAAATTGTTTTTTTCCCTCATCAATCTACACACAATAACCCATAATGACAAAGCAAAAACTGTTTTTTAGAAATTGTTGCTACTTTATTACAAATTAAAAACTGAAATATCACATTTACATAAGTATTCAGACCCTTTACTCAGTACTTTGTTGAAGCACCTTTGGCAGCGATTACAGCCTTGAGTCTTCTTGGGTATGACGCTATAAGCTTGGCACAACTGTATTTGGGAATTTCTCCCATTCTTCTCTACAGAGCCTCTCAAGCTCTCTCAGATTGGATGGGGAGCGTTACTGCACAGCTATTTTCAGGTCTCTCCAGAGATGTTCAATCGGGTTCAAGTCCGGGCTCTGGCTGGGCCACTCAACGTTCAGAGACTTGTCCCGAAGCCCCTCCTGCGTTGTCTTGGCTGTGTGCTTAGGGTCGTTGAACCTTCACCCCAGTCGGAGATCCTGAGGGCTCTGCAGCAGGTTTCCATCAAGGATCTTTCTGTACTTTTCTCCGTTCATATTTGCCTTGATCCTGACTAGTCTCCCAGTCCCTGCCGCTGGAAAAACATCCCCTCAGCATGATGCTGCCACCACCATGCTTCACCGTAGGGATGGTGCCAGGTTTCCTCCAGATGTGACGCTTGGAATTCAGGCCAAAGAGTTCAATATTGGTTTCATCAGACCAGAGAATCTTGTTTCTCATGGTCTGAGAGTCTTTAGGTGCCTTTTGGCAAACTCCAAGCAGGCTGTCATGTGCCTTTTACTGAGGAGTGGCTTCCTTCTGGCCACTCTACCATAAAGGCCTGATTGGTGGAGTGCTGGAGAGATGGTTGTCCTTCTGGAAGGTACTCCCATCTCCACAGAGGAACTTTAGAGCTCTGTCAGAGTGACCATCGGGTTCTTGGTCATCTCTCTGACCAAGGCCCTTCTCTCCTGATTGCTCAGTTTGACGGGCAGCCAACTCTAGAAAGTGTCTTGGTGGTTCCAAACTTCGTCCATTTAAAAATGATGGAGGCCACTGTGTTCTTGGGGACCTTCAATGCTGCAGATATTTTTTGGTACCCTTCCCCAGATCTGTGCCTCGACACAATCCTGTCTCAGAGTTCTACGGACGATTCCTTCGACCTCATGGCTTGGTTTTTGCTCTTGACATGCATGCACTGTCAACTGTGGGACCTTAATCATGTCCAATAAATTGATTTGACCATAGGTGGACTCCAATCAAGTTGTAGAAACATCATAAGGGTGATCAATTGAAACAGGATGCACTTGAGCTCAATTTCGAGTCTCATAGCAAAGGGTCTGAATACTTATTTAAATAAGGTATCTGTTTTTTTTTTTATACATTAGCAAAAATGTCTAAAAACCTATTTTCACTTTGTCATTATGGGGTATTGTGGGGTATTGTGTGTAGATTGCTGAGGAAATGTTTTTCTTGAATCCATTTTAGAATAGGGCTGTAAAGTAACAAAATGTGGAAAAAGTCAAGGGGTCTGAATACTTTCTGAAAGCACTGGAGAGAGGGCCTACCTGTAAGGGATTGATTTGCGTAATATAATTATTTTCTCTATACAACGGCTTATCCACCTTCTGTGGGAAGTAGGCTTCCTTGATTAGCCTACATATCATCAGACTCAAAACCGCTAAAGTCACACTTCTGGGAATAACATGCGCTCAGACTTTATAATAAGCTACATTACTGGAATCCATGTCATGAGCTTGGTAAGACAAACCAAGCTTACTGGACCTACGGATATGAATCACAAGAGCCAAATTCCATGATGCATGTGTGGTGTGCCCAACACACTGTCATCATGACCTCACATTACCACACGACTTCGCCTTTTACAGAATGATTCGTATTAGAAGGAATTAGAACTGCTAATTCAGTTTCTGTTTCATTTCAAAAGCCTAATTCTTTCAATATGACATTTAGAGAATGACATTGATAATTCAAGAGACGACAGACATAGACAGTATCATTACACTTTGCTGGTCAAAATAACTAGCTGCATCTGTGAAACGATATTTGTTCTGGCCGAGTTGTACGGAACGCTAGTAGCACTGCCATTATGCCAGCTCAATGAAGTCAAAGAGTTAGCCTTACTCCGATCAGACTACAATTCCAGACTTCTCTGAGCTCATTTCAAAAGCCAACTTTAAAGTGTTCCACAGCAAAGCTACTGACATAAAAAAAAAAATAATAATAATAATTCAATACCCCCGTTCACTAAACAGGAACAATGTCTGATTCACGGAACGGACTCTTACAATCCCATACTAAGAATTCCATTGATGCATCAGCATCAAAAGAAATAGACTGAGCAGAAGCAGAACACTAGGAATTTGAGGATCGACCACATCTTGAGGAACTGCAACAGAGGGTGGGATCAAAAGGCATTTGAAGATAAGACAACTGCCATATTGCTTGCATCTATCCAGTCCTTCAGGATAAGCAGGTGAGGAAATGAGATATGCCATATCATACCTTTGTCTATTATTTCCTATTGGTGAATCTCCAACGGGAGTACGTCACTGTTCTCAAGAGCCGGCGGAGGTACTGTACGAAAGTGCTAAAGCATTATGTTTCTTTTCTAACACAGCTTCTAATACAGGCCTGCCAAGTAGGACCAATTTGGAGTATCACGCTTTTTCAACCCATGCCAAATTTCACAGGTTAACGACCGATTAACGACTGTTTATATGTGTGGATCACAAGAACAGTAGTAATACCTTATTGTGTAATTAATTACATTAAGTAACAACTGACATATTTCAACGGAACAACAATGGAACAATACTCAAGTGCCTTCTGGGTAAGGATGGCTTTTTAGGAAAGACCGCAATTAATCGTGACTACACAAAATAGCGGTAAATGTATGAGTTTGCTTCTGCCCTTAATACTGTAATACGAGAAGTCATTTAAGATGTGTTCAAACACACGAAGAAGACAAGTTGTGACACCAGATCAGACAGACTTTGCAGTCAGAAACACACTGAGGCTGGAAGCTGGATCCATACTCCTCAACAGTGGCGCTGCAAATCCGTTTTGAAGGTCCAATGCAGACATTTTTATCTCAATATCAAATGATTTCTTTCTAACAACTAAGCACCTTACTGTAAGAGATTTCCATTCAAATGGGCAAAAGTTTTTCAAGAAAGAATTTTGCTAGGACTGTCTGGGAGTGGTCTGAGCGGGGAGGGGAAAACTGAAAACTAGCTGTTATTGGCAGAGAGGTTTGGAACTATCTTTCTTATTGGTCTTTTAACCAATTTACCGCATGGTGATGTCACCAGGCAAGTCAAAACTCCCTCCCCTAGAACACGATGACATTTCAGGCGGTCTATTGAAACATCTCTACGACTAAAAGGACATTATCATCATTTTCTAAATGTCACAGTAGCGTGGATATATATATATAAAACACAGGAAACTCAAGTTTTTGACTGCACCTGGCCTTTAAAAAGTCTACACCATGTTATACTAGAATTTGAGGAATGTAGGCCATTTGAAAAGCCTGGCTTTTAACACAACCGGCTCAAACAAACTGATCACAGAAGTGTATTTATTCTCAACAGACCTGGGTTCAATAGAGTAGTCACAATAAATGCAAACCATGACAATCTGGCACTCCAGGCAGGCTAAAGAAAACACTCAAAGTACTAAAACAACAAAAAGTATTTGAACCGAGGTCTGATTCTCAGAACTACTTCAAACCGATCCTCTAGCTACAGTACATTCTACGCTTTCATTGAACACTTCAAGCTTGCCAAAACATGCCTAGTTTGAGTTGCATACAAAAAAAAACGGAGGTAAAATGAACTCTTGTTTAGTGAGACAAGAGTGACTAAAACCGAGACAAGCAATCCACATTAAGGTGAAGCATGTAATCAATAGATAAAGTAAAGAGTCTTGAAGGAAAAGTCATGCTGTGTTCAAAGGGGTATCCCTCACCAGGAGCCATTCCTGTCCAACTGCCAACATGACGCCATTTAATCCCACCTCTTATTTCGGCATTATAAGCACAAGGACTGTTACCAGGTGAACAAACGGTCAAGCACAGCTTTATTTGCTGCCGAGAATTGAAAGCCACTTTTGTGACATGATATGAATTCGAAAAGTGTCCGCTGAAGAAATATCCCTGAAAGTGTTAAAACACTTCGATATCAACTAGGTTTGTTTCACTTTAAGACAAAAGGGAAGGAGAACGGCGGCTGTGGAGGCTGCTGAATCTGAATTAAGCATAGATTGGCCTATATTGCAGGAAAGGGGCGAACTAGTTTAATACGTGCCAGGGCTCATGTAGCCTCGAGTACACTGTTAAAATGAAGTGCTTTGTAATACCAAAACTAGTGGCAACTGTGCTGCCACCAACTCAAAGGAGACGAAACCTTAACTTTTCTGGGGTATTGAAACACATCAACCTGAGATGTTTTGAAACATGACACGGTGTGTTGTAACACCAATTGATCAAGCATTGTGCAACACCTTGCCAGGGGCTGGGAGCACTTCCGTAAAAGGTTGAAAACACTATTTTGATGGTTCAAGTTCTGTTTAGTGCAGAATTTTGGCAGGCATGGGGGTTACATTACATCAAACATTGCAGGATACTGTATTTGCCTCTACCGTAAAAAGTTGTAAAAAGTTGTGGGAATGTGTCGTCTCATCATTGAACGTAATTTTGCCTGATAATTTTGATATCCGTTCATTATTATCCATTACACCTCATGGCATAACAAGTTGCTTAATACTAATATAGAAGTATACATTTCTTTCTTCAAACATGCATACAACATTGTGTAAAAGAATCATAAAATCTAAAATGTTGAATTACCCACAATCCTCTAAAAACTGAGCCACGTGGGAAGATAGGGAAATGCAAGTAGAATAAAAACAGACTTCTGATTAGTTAAATACATACATTTTCTCTATCTTTGGTTATCCTCATATGAAATATCTTACATTTTGAGAAACATTAAGTTGGATTGAGTTGTTTCAATGATTTGTTAATTTAATTGACCCATAAAATGTAAGAATAACATTTTATGGTTCAATTAAATTAACAAATCATTGAAACAACTCAATATTAGGAAGGTGTTCCTAATGTTAGGTATACTCAGTTTAGTCTGCAAAAAATATATATTTTGTGTGTTTTGATGCTGCCTTTTACATGCACTGAAAACCCCCAAAGGTGTTTTCACAGCACTATCTTAAAAACACCAAAATTAAAATTTAAGAACCACTTTGGGTGTTTCAGAGTGCTTTTATTCTGTTTCAAAACACTCTCTGTGTATTCATTACACAATCATCGTGTTTCGAGTCTTTCTGTTTTTACAGTGTAGTCCATACCGGAGGCCTCTTTCTCAACCCCAATCAAGCACATACAGCACATAGTATTCTAGTTATATGTGAGACAGAAACAGACACGGGTGGAATGTAGCAGAACTGGAAAGCGAGGAATGACACTTTCGAGGAACGATGGCGACGCGCTGCTCAATTTGAACGACAGCAGTCCTTCCCTCCTGCAGTGACTGGCACTGGGCCAAGTTACACTGTCCAAGGTTATGGAGTTCAGGGAGGGATACGATTCAAATCAACCCTCTCTGTGTGTGTGTGTGTGTGTGTGTGTGTGTGTGTGTGTGTGTGTGTGTGTGTGTGTGTGTGTGTGTGTGTGTGTGTGTGTGTGTGTGTGTGTGTGTGTGTGTGTGTGTGTGTGTGTGTGTGTGTGTGTGTGATTCAAAACACAAGCAGAAGGCGAACATCGATCTACCTTTGTAAATATGTCACGTGTCTATGAAATATGACAACGTAAGACTAGTAAAACTTAAAGGGGGTGCAACAAGTGAGTGACATTCATTCGTTCAAAAAAACAAGACTGGACGTGAGCGGCCCCATTCTGTGTGTGCTACTTGGGTTCATCCCAAAGGGCACACGTTGACCCACTCATTAACACACTACTCCTGCTGCTCCACCACCTAATCTCCTGTATGGCTAGTAGTCTCTAATTGTCGCTAACTGTCACTGTCACTACTAGTCGCTAATTGTCACGAATTGTTGCCATCCGACAGAAACTAACAAAGGGGTTCAGAAGTTTCCAAGGGGTTGTCTGTCTCCATTTAAAGGTCTAGGATGACGACCACCAACCTGAACCTTAGCATGGGGGCATAGTATTAAGAAATGTCACCACTGGCTCTTTGATTTTTTTGTGCTCCTTCTCACTCTTCAGGTAGAAGCTGGTTTACTTTACAGTTGCAGTGCAGAAAGTGAAAGCATCCTCTTCAACCACAAACAGAGCCAGCAAGAAACGGCTAATTCAGAATCCTCAGAAACCTGAGATCAAAAGTAAAACCAATTACGCTTTTCATGTCCTTTACACTGAGTATACCAACATTAGGAACACCTTCATAAGATTGTGTTGCGCACCCCCCCCCCCCCCCCCCCCTCAGAACACCTCAATGTGTTGGGGCATGGACTCTACAAGGTGTCAAAAGCATTCCACAGGGATGTTGACCCATGTTGACTCCAATGCTTCCCACAGTTGTGTCAAGTTGGCTGGATGTCCTCTGGATGGTGGACCATTCTTGAAACACACGGGAAACTGTTGAGTGTGAAAAACCCAGCAACGGTGGAGTTCTAGACACAAACCGGTGTGCCTGGCACCTACTACCATACCCCGTTCAAAGGCATTTACACTTTTGTCTTGTCCATTCACCCTCTGAATGGCAAACATACAAAATCCATGTCTCAATTGTCTCAAGGCTTAAAAATCCTTCAATAACCTGTCTCCTCCCTTTCATATACACTGACTGAAGTGGATTTAACAAGCGATATCCATAAGGGATCATATCTTTCACCTGGATTCACCTGGTCAGTCTGTGTCATGGAAAGAGCAGGTGTTCCTAATGTTTTTTCCACTCAGTGTATCTCTAAAGTATGTGGCTGTTGGAGCAGATGTGGCGGGAGGCTTTTCTCTTTCTTTCTTCAACCCAACTTCAGACGGCTGTGCAGCAACCAGCTCCACAAGAGGCAGTCAAATTAATTAACAATGACTTACAATACAAAGCACTTTGAACCGAGTGTGGTGCCGTGACTAGAGGCAGATTGACGAGAAACTTTGACCTCCCTTCCTCAGGATTTACAACCGCTCCAGAGGTTGGACGGAAGGAAGGCGAGTTCCCTCTGGAGCAGAGCCAAGAACAGGAACCCAAAGACCGCACTGGCACCTGGCCTCGTGGCCTTGCTGGGAGGCTGGAACCTGGAGGACGAGGGTTTAGTCTGACGTACCTTACCTATATGTACAATCTACAAAAAGGTTATATCTAGAACTTTAAAACTGCAATATATAACTTTTTTGGCGAGCCAACCAAATTCACACAGAAATAGGAGTTATAGATCTGTCATTCTCATTGAAAGCAAGTCTAAGAAGTGGTAGATCTGTTCTATGTGCACAATTTCTATGCTTCCCGTTCTTAAAGATGCACTATGCAGAAATCGCTCCGTCATTTCCTGGTTGCTATAATTCTAATAGTTCGGCTAATTTCAGTTTGTGACAAAACAAGCAAGAATCGTGTAGAGAATCACTGTACCATCTAAACCGCTGTGAAATATATTTTCCATAAGAAAAAATATAGCATTTTCAGCTGTGTGAAGCTGGTGTTCAAAACTGAAGGTAAAAGAGCCAGGGTGTTAGCTTTAGTGAATGAGAGCTGTGGTGGTAGATAATGGGGGTTTTACGGGTCATGTTCTGGGATCACTGATGATGTCTAAAGGACTGGCCATAGGTCAGCAATATCCTATAATAGATAAGATTATCAATGTAGCTGCTGTTCTGTTCTGACCACCTTCTAGTCTGCTAATCATATCCATGTATTAATGAATCCATTACGCAATAGCAAATGGATACCATTGTCCACTATATTAATAGAAACCTAATTTGAAGTAATCACACCACGGTTTCTGTAAAGATTTTCAACACTGACAGAAACCTTCAAATGAATGTGACCAAATGAATGAATATGCATAATATATAACATATTATACATTAGCCTTCAAACAAGGCTACTTTGACAAGCACAGTTATTTTTTCCATTAATTTACTTCTCATTAATCGGATTTTACAATAAACCAAAACAAACACTCGAGCGATTGAATAATGAATATAAAATGCCTAATTGACATTATTTCTCTGAAAAAACGGAGTTCAGTGAAATCATAGTCATATTGACTAGATGACCATGGTCACAACCAGTCTTAAAGTTAAGTATGATAGGCCACAAAGTGTAAGTAGTCTTTTTTAAGCCTCATAAAAAAACGTAATGATGTAAAAAATGTAATGATATAACAACCGTAATGATGTAACAACCGTAATGATGTAAAAAATGTAATGATATAACAACCGTAATGATATAACAACCGTAATGATGTAACAACCGTAATGATGTAAAAAATGTAATGATATAACAACCGTAATGATGTAACAACCGTAATGATGTAAAAAATGTAATGATATAACAACCGTAATGATATAACAACCGTAATGATGTAACAACCGTAATGATGTAAAAAATGTAATGATATAACAACCGTAATGATGTAACAACCGTAATGATGTAACAACCATAATGATGTAAAAACCGTAATGATGTAACAACCGTAATGATGTAACAACCGTAATGATGTAACAACCGTAATGATGTAACAACCGTAATGATGTAACAACCATAATGATGTAACAACCGTAATGATGTACCAACCATAATGATGTAAAAACAGTAATGATGTAACAACCGTAATGATGTAACAAAAAAACATGATGTAACAACCGTAATGATGTACCAACCATAATGATGTAAAAACCGTAATGATGTAACAACCGTAATGATGTAACAAAAAAATATGATGTAACAACCGGAATGATGTAACAACCGGAATGATGTAAAAAATGTAATGATATAACAACCGTAATGATGTAACAACCGTAATGATGTAACAACCGTAATGACATAACAACCGTAATGACGTAACAACCGTAATGACGTAACAACCGTAATGACGTAACAACCGTAATGATGTAACAACCGTAATGACGTAACAACCGTAATGACGTAACAACCGTAATGACGTAACAACCGTAATGATGTAACAACCGTAATGATGTAACAACCGTAATGACGTAACAACCGTAATGATGTAACAACTGTAATGACGTAACAACTGTAATGATGTAACAACCATAATGACGTAACAACTGTAATTATGTAACAACCGTAATGATGTAACAACCATAATGACGTAACAACCGTAATGACGTAACAACCATAATGACGTAACAACTGTAATTATGTAACAACCATAATGATGTAACAACCGTAATGACGTAACAACCATAATGACGTAACAACCGTAATGACGTAACAACTGTAATGACGTAACAACTGTAATGATGTAACAACCATAATGACGTAACAACCGTAATGATGTAACAACCATAATGACGTAACAACCGTAATGATGTAACAACCGTGTGCACAGAAGCTGCTTGATCAAAACGTATATCGTTCCTGCTATCAACAGACAGGTGTGATTGTCAGTGTCAGACTGTGACGAAACTAAAACGCACCTTAAAATGAAAACTTTACAAAGTGAGTAACTATGTCATAAAGTGTAACTGTGGGTGTTAAGAGAGAGGAGTTATTCATTAATCACACGGCTGCATTCCAGTGGGCAGGACGAAGGGAGTTATCACTACCATCATTCAGAGGCAATGCACACAACTGAGAGTAGGGAGAGGAGGGGATTTAAGCAGGTTCTCAAACAAGATGCCCCCACCTGATAACCTTAGCACTGACGCGGTTGTACCATTCCCATGAATGAATTTCCAAATGCAAGTCACAAACCACAGAGGGGGGGGAGAGAGAGAGAGAGAGAGAGAGAGAGAGAGAGAGAGAGAGAGAGAGAGAGAGAGAGAGAGAGAGAGAGAGAGAGAGAGAGAGAGAGAGAGAGAGAGAGAGAGAGAGAGAGAGAGAGAGAGAGTGGGAGGGGAACCGTGTGAACATTAACGAGGAATGGAAGTGATGGTGAAAGATAACATGAACATTCCCCCTCTCCACCTTTTCTTTGCAGGAAATGACCCAAGAGGTGACAACAAATGCTCCCTTACATCTCTGACAAGGAATGGCAGCCAGCTACTTTAGGATGCCATTCCTCCCCACCCCACCTCACCTCTTTAAAAAATTGTATCTGGGATTTTTTGTGACACCCTTCCTGATGAAGCAACGCCACACTCCATCTTCCTGAAAGTCGGTTTTCGTGGTTTGACTTAACATCTTTGTTTACACACTTGAAACACTTGGGGCATCAAGGAGACACCTGAAGGGCAGCAGGCCATCTGCGCTATGAGGTCATTCATGTGTCTCGGTCAAGTTTTAAATGACAGTAATCTGTTATTAGACAGTAAGACACACATTACTTGACCATCTTCCAGAGGGAAATGGTCTTTGAGCTCTCTATGATGTCATAGTATTACCATAGTAGGGGATCTGATCTGGATATTATTATGTCAAGTGTGTGACATTATACATCCAGTCAAGGAACTGGGACAGTGTTATTCCCAGAGGCAAATACCCCCTGATTGAAGATTGTGATGTTTTCCCTCACTTTAAAATGCCATAAATATGTTGACATGAATAGAAATCTACAGTGGAGATGTAATACAGTGAATTGACTGCTTACTAATGCGTAGCAACACTTGTCTCTCTAGGTTATTATATAATCGGTCTGTGTTCCGATGAAACCTCATTCTCACATTTGCAATGAATCGCTAGACCGTAGACATGCCAAATGAAAGCCGTGATGGAACAGTCATCACACATTTTGCTTGAAATGGCATGATCATTTGATTGACAGGATACAGTCGGCCAATAAAGAATGAAACCCCTCTCACCTTTCTTGAACTCCTCCAGCATGGCATCCAGCCTGGTGTCATTGAACACAAAATGCAGCTGATGGCTGTAAAACTTAGTGATGGTTTTCAGCGGCGTAGAATCGTCTGGGTCGACAAACGCCAGGTCCTTCACGAACAATAGATCCACAATGTTGGACCTCTCGCCCTCGAACACGGGGATGCGCGTGTAGCCGCTCTCCATAATTTCAGACATGGTGTTGAAGTCGAGGATAGCATCACCTGGAATCATAAAACAATCTCTTAGCGGGGTCATCACGTCCTCCACCGTCTTAGTCCGTAGTTCCAAGGCGCCCTGAATGATGTTCAACTCCTCTTTGACCAGATCATTGTACGGATCCGTGACTCGGAGCATCTCCAGAAGCTTCTCGCGGTTGTACACAGTGCCTATCTCTTGGCCCAAAAGGTAATCTAGAAGTTTGCTCACTGGGTATGACGCGGGGAAGGTGAGCAGCATGAAAAACTTGGTGAGGAAAATGGTGTTGGCTCCAACCGCAAGGCCATGTCTTGAGCATATGGCTTGAGGGACAATCTCTCCAAAGATGACAATTCCAATAGTTGACATCACCACAGCTATCAGCCCAGAACCTGCAATATCATCAAATAATATAGTTAGAGTTGTATTCACGAGCACGTTGCCTAGGAGAAGTGAGCAAAGCAGGTAATTCCCTTGGCTCCTAACTGGCTCTATCTTTTTGGCATAATTCTTCTCCATCTCTGTGCCACAATTCTGGACTATTTGGAGCTCCATTGGGTCCAGAGCCATCAGTCCCAAGTTCAACCCGCTGAACATGCCTGACAGACACAGCAGCATGGAAATGAAGATGACTTGAAGCCAGAAGGGGAGCAGAAACCTCTTCTCCTCCACAACTATCACTTTAGTGTCATCTCCGTCGTGGTAAATCCAGGTGTTTTCGGTCCACGGGTCGTGCAGGCCGGCGGCGTTGTGGGCAGGTGTCGAGGTGGCGATGCACAGGTAATACGATTTACTCCTCTCGGTTTTTCGAAGGGGTTTGACCTCGATTTCAACTACTCCCGACGTTCTGCGACTTAGAATGATGTTGGGCAAGATGATTATATCCGAGGTCCTGATACCGCAGGGATGCGCGGACGTATCCTCTTTGCTCCCGTTGTCCCCCGACAAGCTGTCGATGTCCCCGACTGGTCGGATCTGCTCGTGTTCCGTAAATGACATTTTGGACCAGGTCTCGTTGTTTATGTTTTGCCCGTATACCCTCAGTTTGACACGAGACCGTTCACTCACCCGTAGGTAGCCCCTATCCATAAAGGAAATGTCGTCCGTGTCCTCCAACCGGAGCCCGATGATAACCGTGTCCGACTCTACCCCTCCTTCCTTGCCACTTGTCGAGGTGACCAAACAACCGCTGACAGTTAAGAAAATCATCGTCAGAGCTCGAACCCGGCTAAGTGACGCCATTTTTGCAAAGGGTACTGGGGCCGACGGCTCAGCCATGTTGATAATGGGCAACCTCCTGAATGAAAAGGGCTTTTAAAAATCAGAGCCAATCGGAGTCCGCCTTCATCTCCACCGGGGGTCGCCGTGATTTGTGCAGCATCGGGGATCCAAGCGCTTGGTTCCACTACGAGTCCGAAACTGATTACTCCTAGAGCGAACTCGTGCCTCCCCTGATGTCCCGGAGACAGACGACGGTAGCACCCAATCCAGTACGGCAGTTGGACGGGGGCGGAGTTTTCGCCGCAGCTCCAACGAATGAAATTCCAAAACAAGCGCACCTCACGCAAAAAAGCCCAAGACACTTTCCTCGTGACTTTTTCAGATGGATTTCAGAGGCAACCAATAAATTATGAATTGGTGGGTAGATCCATAATATTTGATTTATCTGAGGGGAGTCATTATGCAATGTTCTCCATTGCAGAGGAGAGCGAGAGGTAGAGGGAGAGAGTTGTTTCAGCAGGCTGAATGGAATGCATGATTTTAGGCTATGTGACATTCTTTATGCATTTTAGATTAGTTCCTTAAGATGACCAAACAAGCAATTCATTTTATAGCTGAGGGTATGGTATGTCTTGTAGGCTATTTAAAGATGATCTGCAAAGCCTAATTGTAGGGAGGGTTGGTTGACCAACCAAACCAATACAAAGGCATGATAGGCATCGGAAATGATATAGATAGACAAAACGTACAGTAATTACCATGCGTAATATTAGCCTAATAAACAGATAATTACGCAAAATGCCCAGACGCATGTATAAGACATTATATTTTGAATACTGTAGCCTACAATGTTCTGGTGTGAAAATAATTAGTTATATCATACAAAGTGTGCAAATGCATTAATTAATCACCCATCATTAATAGGCAATTTAGCCTACGCATGTTGCGTAGGCTAATGCGGTGTTATGCATTAATCACATTTCAATGGGCTACTTTCACAAAAAAGTAGGCATTGGCCATCATTTAAATAAACGGAGGGATGGGTAGGATACTATTACAACATCACATTGAGGTAGTAGAGTCATTATCTGTCCAATCGGGGATTATGATGACAAAGGCACACATGTCAACTCATGGATAATAGTCCTATTCTGCCTGACATATCAGAACATGGAACAAAGCAAATAAACAACATCAGGTGAAGCACATATGGTTCTACTACAGATATATGTGTTTTTTCCTGTTTTCGGGTGATGGAATATTTCCGTCCTCTTCAGGGGCTGGTTGTTTATCAACAAAACCGACGCCTGCACAACTATGTGGCAAAACCGACAGGGTTGGCTGAGATTGTTGATAACGTGTAAACTACAGTTAGTCGCCAATATTCATTGAAAACATAAAGTTTCTCCATGAACACTTGTTGTCTCTAAAAATACATTGTTTCAGTTGTTGGTTAGGTAGCTAGCCAAGTTTAGCCATGTCAGCATTGAGGTGACAGTCAAATAACCAACAACAAAAATACCTGGTATCAAGAACAAGATACAACTAGCAGAAACGAGCCACTTACAATTCACCACAGGGCAGTTTCTTGTCATTTTTGCAAGCTATCTGGCCATCCAGAACCATGGACTTCTGCGCCTTTGAAGCGCGCGCAAAGTTTTCTAGACGTCGTCAGCTAACTAGTCTATAGGTGTTATGACAATGTAGTTGTGGCAGGGATTGTGCGCGGTAGACGCGCACCCACATCTGATTGGAGCAGTGCATCTCTGAGATTGCGTGCTCTCCTATAGGCGAACAGGGGAGGGTCTTTGAATAGCCTACACATTTTAATTTGGAATCAGACGTCAATATGTGCCAATGTTTATTTAAAATGTTCATAATTGCTAAAGAGCGGTGTAAAGGTAGAAGTGAAAACACAAATATTTTTTTCTCAATTTTGTGCATGCCTCAGCAATTGATCTCTCTCAGTGTCTTTTGCCCGATTGTAGGCTGTCTTTATCCAGGTGTCCTTGCATCCCAGTTCCTGGAAGCGGGAGGACAAAGCAGCAGTGTTAGTCTCACATTCAGATATGGATGAGCAGTTCCTACAGATTCTCAAGAACTGGCTAATGGGCAGCGTAGGCCTACGTGCTAAGCGACAACGTAAGGGCCGCATCACCGAACATAAGTCATCCACTCGTAGAAACAATCAGCAGTCTCCTGTCGCCAAGCGCAGAATTCAATCAGGACATTACAACACTCGATCAAGTTCATCGCGATAGAGAAGGTTCACATGCCCCTTAGGCATGATAACTAGTAAAACGATCATGCTTCTGGATCCACTACCTGGACACTGTCTCCCCAAGGGACGTAATGAGGAACTCGATCTCTTTTTGATTGAAAAACATTTAGCCTACTGTATCACAGCCATGTTTTGTTTAGATTTATTTGTATCAATATTGTTTAACCTTTGCACAAGTCATGGGAGCATTTCGCTACACCAGCAATAACATCTGCTAAATATTTGTATGCGACCAATACAATGTTATTTTGTTTGATAAAATGGTTTACAAAATTTAATAAACACCTCTTCCAATGAAATAGACCGGGGATGGGCAACTGGCTGCATGCGGCCCTTTTGTAGGCCTGTGGAATATTTTTTTTTTTAACTCAGTCGGGGTCTCAACTTCCTGTTGAGAGTTAGAATAATAGTATACACATGGTGCAATTTCGACATTTGGTTGTGCATCAGCGGTCACTCACCTACCCCATGTCAGCTACGTTTGTTTGATTGTTAAATGAGTCTAGTGGCCAGCTATCTAAACGTGTTGTAAGCATGATCGAATTACCGACCGGCGTGGGGCACATTGATCATCAGTTAAACATTTGCCCCCACCCTATGACAAAATGTGTAGAATAGCAGGAAATTAGCTGTAAAACTTCAAATTTCTGTCCACCCCATGACAAAATGAGTAGAATTGCATGAAATGAGTTATACAATTGCAACATTTTCACGGCAACGTGTTCTCTACGCCCAATGGCAAAACGTGCAGAATTGCAGGTAATTAACTTAAAATATATATATTTTATCTTCAGCTATCATGAATGGGGCTGATAAAATGTTTTGCCCGAAAGGTGTGGAGGGGGTTATGGATGTGGGTATGCAGAACAGTGGAGGCTGCTGAGGGGAATATAAGGAGCAAATGGAATGGAATCAAACACCTGGAAACCACGTGTTTGATACCATTCCACTGATTCTACTCCAGTCATTACCACGAGCCTGTCCTCCCAAATGAAGGTGCCACCAACCTCCTGTGACACAGACCCACTAGCCACTGTAGCCCCTCATGATGAGTCAAGGTTTCCCATCCTTGACATAGAATCCAGATGAAAGCTATGACCCCTGATTGTCACTTGTTAAATCCACTTCAATCAGTGGAGATGAAGGGGAGGAGACAAGTTAGAGAAGGATTTTTAAGCCTTGAGACATGGATTGTGTGTGGGTGCCATTGAAAGGGTGAATGGGCAAGACAAGATGCCTTTGAACGGGGTATGGTAGTAGGTGCCAGGCACACCGATTTGTGTCAAGAACTGCAATTCTGCTAGTTTTTCACACTCAACAGTTTCCTGTGTGTATCAATAATGATCCACCACCTAAAGGACATCCAGCCAACTTAGTTTGATGTTGATTTATTAGGATCCCAATTAGCCAATGGTGACAGCTAGTCTTACTGTGGTCTGACAGACAATGAAAAAGACCATTTACATACATCTAAAAACATGAACATGTATGTCAGTACATACACAACAAGTGGAAACTTGACACAACTGTGGGAAGCATTGGAGTCAACATGGGCCAGCATCCCTGTAGAACGCTTTCAACACCTTGTAGAGTCCATGCCGAGATGAATCGAGGCTGTTCTGAGAGGGGGTGCAACTCAATATTAGGAAGCTGTTCTTAATGTTTTGTACACTCAGTGTATATATCATGTTGACCTATGATTCTGTCTAAATGTATTGTCTAATACAGTGGGGAGAACAAGTATTTGATACACTGCCGATTTTGCAGGTTTTCCTACTTACAAAGCATGTAGAGGTCTGTAATTTTTATCATAGGTACACTTCAACTGTGAGAGACGGAATCTAAAACAAAAATCCAGAAAATCACATTGTATGATTTTTAAATAATTAATTTGCATTTTATTGCATGACATAAGTATTTGATCACCTACCAACCAGTAAGAATTCCGGCTCTCACAGACCTGTTAGTTTTTCTTTAAGAAGCCCTCCTGTTCTCCACTCATTACCTGTATTAACTGCACCTGTTTGAACTCGTTACCTGTATAAAAGACACCTGTCCACACACTCAATCAAACAGATTCCAACCTCTCCACAATGGCCAAGACCAGAGAGCTGTGTAAGGACATCAGGGATAAAATTGTAGACCTGCACAAGGCTGGGATGGGCTACAGGACAATAGGCAAGCAGCTTGGTGAGAAGGAAACAACTGTTGGCGCAATTATTAGAAAATGGAAGAAGTTCAAGATGACGGTCAATCACCCTCGGTCTGGAGCTCCATGCAAGATTTCACCTCGTGGGGCATCAATGATCATGAGGAAGGTGAGGGATCAGCCCAGAACTACACGGCAGGACCTGGTCAATGACCTGAAGAGAGCTGGGACCACAGTCTCAAAGAAAACCATTAGTAACAGACTACGCCGTCATGGATTAAAATCCTGCAGCGCACGCAAGGTCCCCCTGCTTAAGCCAGTGCATGTCCAGGCCTGTCTGAAGTTTGCCAATGACCATCTGGATGATCCAGGGGAGGAATGGGAGAAGGTCATGTGGTCTGATGAGACAAAAATAGAGCTTTTTGGTCTAACTCCACTCGCCGTGTTTGGAGGAAGAAGAAGTATGAGTACAACCCCAAGAACACCATCCCAACCGTGAAGCATGGAGGTGGAAACATCATTCTTTGGGGATGCTTTTCTGCAAAGTGGACAGGACGACTGCACCGTATTGAGGGGAGGATGGATGGGGCCATGTATCGCGAGATCTTGGCCAACAACCTCCTTCCCTCAGTAAGAGCATTGAAGATGGGTCGTGGCTGGGTCTTCCAGCATGACAACGACACGAAACACACAGCCATGGCAACTAAGGAGTGGCTCCGTAAGAAGCATCTCAAGGTCCTGGAGTGGCCTAGCCAGTCTCCAGACCTGAACCCAATAGAAAATCTTTGGAGGGAGCTGAAAGTCCGTATTGCCCAGCGACAGCCCCGAAACCTGAAGGATCTGGAGAAGATCTGTAGGGAGGAGTGGGCCAAAATCCCTGCTGCAGTGTGTGCAAACCTAGTCAAGAACTACAGGAAACGTATGATCTCTGTAATTGCAAACAAAGGTTTCTGTACCAAATATTAAGTTCTGCTTTTCTGATGTATCAAATACTTATGTCATGCAATAAAATGCAAATTAATTACTTAAAAATCATACAATGTGATTTTCTGGATTTTTGTTTTAGATTCCGTCTCTCATAGTTGAAGTGTACCTATGATAAAAATTACAGACCTCTACATGCTTTGTAAGTAGGAAAACCTGCAAAATCGGCAGTGTATCAAATACTTGTTCTCCCCACTGTATGTATACCTTTGTAAACATTGTATATAGAAATATATTGTCAACTGTGACTTGATTGCTAACCAACTGTCTAATTGAAATGACTAATTGTTGCCACCCGTTGTTCACTTGAACTTGTATGAATACAGACTGCAGGAGTTTCCTCACAAAGCACACTCTTGAAAAATACAGAGTCGAAACTTTGGGTGTTTATGAATGAAATGAAAATACTAAGAATATAACTGATATCCCGAGTGTACTTTCCCCTGTGGATCAGTGGAGGCTGGTGGAAGGAGGTATAGGAGGATGGGCTCATTGTAATGTCTGGAATGGTATTAATGCAACGGAGTCAAGCGCGGTTTCCATATTTGCGATGTTTGATACCGTTCCATTCATTCCATTTCTGCCATTAGAATGAGCATATCCTCCAATAGCTCCTCACACCAGCCTCCACTGCCGTGGATATATTTTTTGCATTTCTCTCCCACACACCCATCTTGAAATCTAAGGCCAACTTCATTAAAGAGAGACACACTGACCACTTCTTCACTGCCGGAAATGTGTTTGGATTATGATAATATTCACACAGTTAAACAATTAACACATGAGCCTAACTTAAGGCTTGACAGAAATCCATAGTTTGACATGAATTACAATTATTGTTCATTCATACACAGTATAATCATTCTCTGTGTCTCTCTCATATCTTGGCTACCCCCATCACTTGCAACAGGATGACTCTGCACCACAGCACCCCCCTGTGGCAGAAGAGACAGTTGCACTCCCCAGCTGCAGCACCAGTTCAAAGGGATTCACCGTGCCCACCTGCAATGACACACAGCATGACAGACAGCACAGGGTTTCCCTGGAAATCACTGAAAAACACCGCATGCCATATTTACACAACGTCATGGTAGTGCATTATGTAATAACCTTATATGATAATAACTCCACTATCTTACAAGGTTAGGGTTCATTCCATATAACCTCCAGTCAATTCAGCAATGTATTTAAAGTTAATTACAGAGAAATACCATTTAAATAATATTATTTAAATAATAACCATTTAAATCACATTTATTACATTACATATCAAACTCCATGTTGTGTCATATTATGCAACTGCTGTCAGCGACCCTGGATCGGTATTTGTGACTATGCAATATGTTTTTATCTGCCATTAGTTTATCTTTTCACCGTTTGCCTGAAGCTGTAGCTTGTACAAGCTGTACATACTTTCCATACAGTTTATTACGGCATGAGATCATGGACCTGGGCCCGTATCCACAAAGCATCTCAGAGGAGGAATGCTGATCTAGGATCAGTGTTTGCCTTTTAGGTCATTATAAGATAAGATTATATGGACAGATCCTAGATCAGCACTACTACACTGAGATGCTTTGTGAATACAGGCCCTGATCTGTTTGCCCTTTGAGTTCACTTGCAACAGAGAGTCTAAAAGGTAGAGATAATAATCACCTAAACTAGAGTTAGGAGCGAACTAAATAAAGTACCTGGTAACTAGCTTTGGGAGACAACACCTATTGTCTCTCAGTAAAAGGTTACCAGTAGCTTTGGGACACAACATCAGTAGTCTGTGTACTGGTTGGACTCCCTGAGTTGTGCCTCGTTCTGGAGGTTGGCGACGGAAAATAACCATTCCACAATATAGCCAGCTACACCCCAAAAAATGTCCTGTCAACAAAAGCATATGTATAATCTCTAGGAACTCTACTTACCAAACATAAAGTGAAATAAGTCCCTCGCTATAAAATAAACACAACACAATAAATACAACTTTTACCCAAACCGCACCATATTCCTTCCAAGTTTGACCCCTCCCTTCACACAAGACTTCCTACCACTAAATCTACCACTGTTCACACAGCAGGAATATGATGCGGTTTGGACAAAAGTTGGATTCAGATGTTTATTTAATAGCGAAGGACATATTTTTGTTGTTGTAGGTGAAGCCGGCCACAATGTGGTATGGTTCTTTTCCGTCGCCAACCACCAGAACGATGCACAACTCAGGGAGCTCAACCAACACACAGACTACCGATGATGTGTCCCAAAGCTACTGGTAACCCTTGACTGAGAGACAACAGGTATTACACCTGTTGTCTCTCAGTCAAGGGTTACCAGTAGCTTTGGGACACATCATGATGCATTATGATGCAATTATAATACAGTGTATAAAGCATTGTAAAACTTGTCACGAGAATACAACCTGGATGAGACCTCAACCAGCCTCAGCCTCCTTAGGTTCAAGGCTAAACTAAACACCCACAGCCTGAAGAATGTGTAGGGAGTATGAAAAGATTCAAACTGTAGGAAACATAATCAAACCAAATATAGTCCTCAGTGTGTGTGTGTTTTGTGCTTGCGCTAATGTGTGTGTGTGTGGTTTCAGTGACCATGAGGGACCATGATAAGAAGACATTGAGACATTCCATTGGCTGACGGGAGGACATGCATTCCTTCCTGGTTAAAGGTTCCCAGCAGGACTTTAACGCAGCCTAGTTGTGACTGCAGCACATCTGCTTGACCTTGGTGCGTGCGTAGGGGCTAGAGGTCAATTTGGAATTCACAGTGGGAAGGTGTCAGCGGATGTGTCATGAACTTTATACACACACATCTAAAACTCACATTAGGTGCAATTGTCCTGGTATTGGTACAAACCTTGGGTTTCTTTACACTACATCCAGCAGGTACCCCGGGCGGTTGGAAAGTGAACTCCTCAGCAAACCTGGAGTGGCTGAGGATGCTGGCCACCTCTCCATCCACCTCCACTACCTCATCCACCTGGGGGAGACACACACACAAATATTACTCACTGTGTAAAACACACCGGGCACAGATCTAGGATCAGTATGATCCAATATAACTTTATTTGCCAAACTGTTACATGGGAAATGTGTTTTCTGCTCTGCTTTCAACTTCCCCATACAACACAAACATACTCATATTGGAGAGGAGCAAAGCCCAACTCCATTTTGCAGAAAAACACAAAACAGTATCTTGTACAAACCTTGAATGTGTACTGAGCGTCAAACTCCAGACTCTCCTCAAAACCAGTGATGTTGCCATTGTATATGACCAGAGAGCCCTTATTAGAGATTTTGGGGATCTTGAAGAGACGGTAGGTGGCAGAGACAAACTTGTAGTCACCTGTAATTCCAGATGAAATATCAACGTGTTGAACAGTCAATCTTAAAAATGTGGGGTCCCATGTATCAATGCTATAGACCCAGTATGTTATAACAATGTAACCGCTATATGGTAACTTATATGGTTAAGAGCTGATGGAAAAAATGTCCCGTCTCATGTTTAAGACGAGTCAACACATCTCACCTAGGACGGCCTCCAGTTCCATGTTGTCCACGGTGATGACGTTGGCCGTGACCAATCGCGGGGGGCTGAATCCCACCTCCTGAGCCAATCGCACGAGGTCCTCCCACCAAAGCGCTCCGCCTAAACACTCCCCTAACGACAGCGTTAACATCTACAGTTCACCTAGGTTATTAACTGCTGCTGGTCCTACAAATATAAATAGCATCTAGAACCAGTCTAAAGCAGTGTGAAATGTAATACAGAAGCTGCTTAGTAGACATACACACCCCACAGGACTTTGTGATTCTTGATCTGATCGGAGAGCTTACTGCTACTATAGACATCACTGAAGTACAGCTCTCCTCCATGCTGACAACCAGAGAGAGTAGCAAACATCTTTAGTGTGCCGGCTTAGAAGACGTGAACGAAAGGGAAAGAAGGATGCCTAGTCAGTTGTACAACGATGCGCTCAACTGAAATGTGTCTGCTGCATTTCAATGTTACCAAGCTAGGATTCTCTTTCTTAATGACGTTTCACTGACACGTTTAAGTACAGTAACAGCATTTGACTTCTAAGGGCGGCGGCGTAGCCTAGTGGTTAGAGCGTTGGACTAGTAACCGTAAAGGTTACAAATCTGTCGTTCTCCCCCTGAACAAGGCAGTTAACCCACTGTTCCTAGGCCGTCGTTGAAAATAAGAATTTGTTCTTAACTGACTTGCCTAGTTAAATAAAGGTCAAATTAAAAATAAAAAGGACTGGAGCATGACATGAACCTTCCTTACAAGCTTGAAAGGGTTCATTGAAGTTTTGTTGGTTGTAATTACCGGATTTCTACATGATACCGTATAGCACACAGTGTACCTTCAGCACGCGGTAAGCATCACTCAATACTTTTCTCTTGTCTGGGGACAAATTCACCACACAGTTGGATCTGTCGCACAACAAAAGGGGCAAATAATGAACCCTCACCGTACACTAATCACTATGATATTACTGTAAAAATGAACTGTAATCTTTCAAGGGTAAACAAACAACCAACAATGGCATCTTACATGATGATATCGAAGGAGTCCTCCTTGAGTCCAGCCTCCTTTAGAGCTTCGATGTAGCCCTGAACAAAGTCCACGTTGGGCTTCTCGTATCCAAACTCCTGCGTGTGGTGGTCCACGTACTTTCTAGCAACCTCAAGCTATGAAGAAAGAAAAACGGATGTGTTCCCAGGACCGAAACACTCCAAAACAAGAACAGAAAAAACGGGGAATTTGGTTTGCACATATATACAGTGGCTTGCGAAAGTATTCACCCCCCTTGGCATTTTTCCTATTTTGTTGCCTTACAACCTGGAATTAAAATGTATTTTGGGGGGGGTTGTATCATTTGATTTACACAACATGCCTACCACTTTGAAGATGCAAAATATTTTTTCTTGTGAAACAAACAAGACAAAAAAAATGAAAACTTGAGCGTGCATAACTATTCACCCCCTTCCCTCAGTCAATTCAGTGTAAAGCCACATTTTGCAGCAATTACAGCTGCACGTCTCTTGGGGTAGGACTCAATTAGCTTGGCACATCTATCCACTGGGATTTTTGCCCATTCTTCAAGGCAAAACTGCTCCAGCTCCAAGTTGGATGGGTTCCACTGGTGTACAGCAATCTTTAAGTCATACCACAGATTCTCAATTGGATTGAGGTCTGGGCTTTGACTAGGCCATTCCAAGACATTTAAATGTTTCCCCTTAAACCACTCGAGTGTTGCTTTAGCAGTATGCTTAGGATCATTGTCCTGCTGAAAGGTGAACCTCTGTCCCAGTCTCAAATCTCTGGAAGACAAACCGGTTTCCCTCAAGAATTTCCCTGTATTTAGCGCCATCCATCATTCATTCAATTCTGACCAGTTTCCCAGTCCCTGCCGATGAAAAACATCCCTGCAGCATGATGCTGCTACCACCATGCTTCACTGTGGGGATGGTGTTCTCGGGGTGATGAGAGGTGTTGGGTTTGCATCAGACATAACGTTTTCCTTGATGGCCAAAAAGCTCAATTTTAGTCTCATCTGACCAGAGTACCTTCTTCCATATGTTTGGGGAGTCTCCCACATGCCTTTTGGCAAACACCAAACGTGTTTGCTTATTTTTTTCTTTAAGCAATGGCTTTTCTCTGGCCACTCTTCTGTAAAGCCCAGCTCTGTGGAGTATACAGCTAAATGTGGTCCTATGGACAGATACTCCAATCTCTGCTGTGGAGCTTTGCAGCTCCTTCAGGGTTGTCTTTGGTCTCTTTGTTGCCTCTCTGATTAATGCCCTCCTTGCCTGGTCTGTGAGTTTTGGTGGCCGGCCCTCTTTTGGCAGGATTGTTGTGGTGCCATATTCTATCCATTATTTAATAATGGATTTAATGGTGCTCTGTGGGATGTTCAAAGTTTCATATATTTTTTTATAACCCAACCCTGATCTGTACTTCTCCACAACTTTGTCCCTGGCCTGATTGGAGAGCTCCTTGGTCTTCATGGTGCCGCTTCCTTGGTGGTGCCCCTTGCTTAGTGGTGTTTCAGACTCTGGGGCCTTTCAGAACAAGTGTATATATACTGAGATCATGTGATAGATCATGTGACACTTAGATTGCACACAGGTGGACTTTATTTAACAAATTTTGTGACTTCTGAAGGCAATTGGTTGCACCTGATCTTATTTATGGTCTTCATAGCAAAGGGGGTGAATACATATGCACGCACCACTTTTCCATTTTTAATTGCAATTTTTTGGGGGGAACAAGTTATTTTTTAAATTTCACTTTACCAATTTGGACTATTTTGTGTATGTCCATTACATGAAATCCAAATAAAAATCAATTTAAATTACAGGTTGTAATGCAACAAAATAGGAAAATGCCAAAGGGGATGAATACTTTTTCAAGGCACTGTAAACAAGCACCACAAAGTGTTGTGTTCAGCAATTGCCCTTTATGATATTAAAAACATTTTAATTGAATGGTCACCACCACACCACACAGTTGTGTACCTGGTCCTCAGTCATGTCGATGCCTGTGACGTGGCCCTTCTCCCCGACCAGTTGGCTGAGCATGTAGCAGTCTCTCCCACTGCCACTGCCCAGGTCCAGCAGCCCTCCAGACACTCTGGGACCACCAGCCCACACCCATAGTACCTGACAGAACAACAGCAGGTCAAGGGCTAAATGGTGAGTGTATTGAATCAAGTGTAACAGTTATTCATGGGTGATTCATCAATCTTATTCACAACAATCGTATCCTTAACAATCTACAGGCAAGCAGGCAGACACAGACCGACAGAGACAGAAAGACACACAGACATGCAATTATGTGTGAAAATGACTTATGATACCACTGATGTTATCAAAATGTCATTACATTGTAAGTACAATGTTACAATAGTGAACCCACTTGCCTGTGACTTCAGGATGGATCTTCTTCAGAGCCTTGAGGATGAAGGCTGGGATGGGCTGAGACGGGGCTAAGCAGGCATTACTCTTCAGGTCAGACGTTTTCTTCAGGGTCTTCCCATAGTAGTCCTGAGGGAAGGTTAAAAATACCTACTGTATCAAGATTTATGATGAAAGTCTTACACATTTTTACTTGGCTGCATCTCGTTCCATGATGATCAATTTAAGGTTAATGTTCAACTTCATTAATTCAACTAGGCTATCAGTAGCCATAAGCATACTGCCTGGACATAATGTGATGAATGTACAACACATTAGGAACACCTTCCTAATATTGCGTTGCACCCCCTTTTGCCCTCAGAACAGCCTCAATTCATGACTCTACAAAGCATGACTCTAGGTGTTGAAAGTGTTCCACAGGGATGCTGGCCCATTTTGACTCCAATTCTTCCCACAGTTGTGTCAAGTTGGCTGGATGTCCTTTGGGTGGTGAACCATTATTGATACACGCAGTAAACTGTTGAGCGTGAAAAACCCAGCAGCGTTGCAGTTTTTGACACTCAAACCGGTGCGCCTGGCACCTACTACCATACCCCGTTCAAACAAACACCCTCTGAATGGCACACAATCCATGTCTCAATTGTATCAAGGCTTAAAAATCCTTCTCTAACTTGTCTCCTTCCCTTCATCTACAATGATTGAAGTGGATTTAACAAGTGACATCAACAAGGGATCATAGCTTTCACCTGGATTCACCTGGTCAGTCTATGTCATGGAAAGAGCAGGTGAGCCTAATGTTTTGTACACTCAGTGTATAAACCTACTCTACTAGTCAGCAATGGGCTACAAATATATATCAAATGTACTAACAAAATTATACTTCAACTTTGTCATACCTTGACATCCACATGAATCACTGAATCAACGAAACAGCCTTCCCCGCAATACCTATACAAATGTAAGACATGCCATTTAGCTGTAGGTAAATTAACGGACAGACATTTTCACAACAGAAAAAAACATGGTCAAGACAAACATGTCAAACAAGACCTTGTTACAGTAACCTGCAAGTATATTGTCACGATAGGCCATTGCAACGATGTCGCGATTGTAACGAGTCGTGGGAAACAGTTTGGTCTTTCACTTTGCACAATCTGAAAAATTGTAGCATATGCTGGCTGGATTGTGTGAAAACAATTGTAATAAGAAATGACACTGCGAGGGGCATGGCTAACAACTTGAACAACACATGGCTAACAACTTGAACAACACATGGCTAACAACTTGAACAACACATGGCTAACAACTTGAACAACACATGGCTAACAACTTGAACAACACATGGCTAACAACTTGAACAACACATGGCTAACAACTTGAACAACACATGGCTAACAACTTGAACAACACATGGCTAACAACTTGAACAACACATGGCTAACAACTTGAACAACACATGGCTAACAACTTGAACAACACATGGCTAACAACTTGAACAACACATGGCTAACAACTTGAACAACACATGGCTAACAACTTGAACAACACATGGCTAACAACTTGAACAACACATGGCTAACAACTTGAACAACACATGGCTAACAACTTGAACAACACATGGCTAACAACTTGAACAACACATGGCTAACAACTTGAACAACACATGGCTAACAACTTGAACAACACATGGCTAACAACTTGAACAACACATGGCCAACAACTTGAACAACTGACACTTGTGGAAGCTTACCCGTGTTCTTTCTTGCATTCAGCCATTGTGGTCCAAATGACCCTAATTATTACACAAGTCTAATAAATAAACATTGGAATCAAAGTTCATTTTACATGACCTGTCATAACAAAATGTTAACTTCCTGGTTCTCTGTACCGCCCCCTATCCTTCAAATTAAAAGTCTCTTTCAAAATAAAATGTCAAAACTGGTTTAACACTCCTGTTGTGTTCTGGTCGAATTGGACCGATTTACAAGTTCTCTCTCTCTCTCTGAAAAATGTAGTTAACTTAATCTGATTGTCACAAGATTCCATAACTTTGTCAAAAAAGGGCCTCTGAACACACAAAATACATTTAGATGATTTTCCATTACATTTTGGGTGTTTTATTTAACTTTTGTACAGCTGTGGTATTCCCGGTCAGAAATGACCGGTCATTAGATATAAATGGGTGAGACTACAATTAGTGTATAAAATTGAGTTCAGGCACATGCCCATTCATCAGATGGTCACACTTCCTCTCCCAGACCCCCACATGCATGTGTGTTTGAGCATGCACATGCACACAACTCACTCCCCTTCTTGGCTTCCATGGCAACCCCCACAGGAACCATTCTCCAATAGAATCTTTCCCCCACGGGAACCACACCTGTTAACATTCTCACAAACAATCACAACATTGTTTCAATAATATATAGAACTTTTCTCGCAGCTCTGGCACATAAAGCTTTTTTGAGGCCTTGGTCACAATTCATTCTGTGGCAGCAAAATGACCAAACGATATACTGTATGTGAGTAAGGCTCTTGATCATATCTTTGATCATGACACTGGTGGAGGAGAGAGGCCAGGAAACTGACAGTGAAGATGCATTAGGGGAGGAAGTGTCAGAAGTTGAAGACAACACAGAATATGATCCAGACCAAGAGACAACCGATGTGGAACAATCCAGTGACGAGGAAGAGGGCCCTGCTGAGGTTGTTGTTACATTCCGGTCAAAGAATGGGAATTTGTCCTGGTCTTCATCCCAACCTGAGAGGTCAGCTGAAAATGTTATCAGGATGATCCCAGGGCCAACAAGATACGCCGTATCCCGGGTTGATGACATACAATCCTGCTTCGAACTGTTCCTGACAGAGTCAATCGAAACTATAGTGATAACCATGACCAACTTGGAGGGGAGACACGCGTGTTATGTTCACAAAGACAACTGAAAGGAGGTAGACCAGACAGACGTCAAAGCATACGTGGGTCTCTTGATTTATCAGTTTGTGATAAATAGCACAATATGTTTCATCTGAGTATTTGTTATAGTCCAAATAATCCATTCATTAAACTTTTTTTTAACTCAAAAACCAGTTGTATGAGCTCAGGTCAATGAGGCCTACAGGCCATAAATAGCAAATAGAAGTTCCAAACTTGTTATGTTCACAAGAACTTAAGTTGATGAACAGATCAAACACAACATTAGGTGATAATATATGTATTATTATGGATTTATAATCAGCTATAAATGGGGCGGTCATTTTGGACCGAGAACACAGATTTAACTAACATGAAACGAACACAAGAGGGTTAATGGAGCTAATTATACATGTGTTAAAGATAATGTATTATTTCTTATAGCACTGACTTTCAACTCACCTTACCTCGTCCATTTGATTAAAATGCAGCTTTCAATCATTTATCAATTCAGCACGTGTGGAACACAAAGAACACAACATTACAAAAAAAGTATTACTGGTTTACATTTATTGAACGTGTCAATTTCACTTACGAACAAAAAGACAGAAAATGTGCACAACCACCTTACATCCCGTGTGGAAACAGCATAATATCTTTGGCATGATGTCCATTATTCACAATACAGTCACATCATTCAATAGGTCATTTAATCTGTGCATTGAGTTCCCTGTATCTTCACCTTCACACTCCTATGATTGATTGAAGGAGATTGAATGTTTCAAGAGTACAACAATTCTATACTCAAAAAAACAATAGTAAGTTATTTATTAAAATAAAATAGAAATGAATCATTCACTACCTAAAAAACGAATGATTGTAGACTGACATTTTGCTATGACAGATTTAAAAGTAGCTAGTTTGGTTCATAAATGCGTTGTATGATATTATAATACACAATTTTCCAATATGTCGATCAAAAGCTTTACAATTTCATTACACGAGTTGACAAAGACATCCGTCCAAAATGCAGAATAGTTTACCTTTGTTGTACCACAATTATAGAATATTCTATTTGTTTATACAAAATGCATAATAGGCCTATATAAAGCACTTATGATAGCTTGGTTCTCATAACTAAACAAAAAAAAATGTTGTACCCGTTTCTCCTACGGACCTGTAAGTTTCACTAATGCACAATCATTGCTAGCTATCGCAAACATGACAGTTTCTCAGAGATGCACAATACAATCGTGTAATCAATATCTCTGAGAAGAAGAACCAATCACGTCCTAGACTCCGATAGAGGCCCATACTGTATGTGGTAAGCGTTGTGTTTTTACCCATGTAGAATTAATCTCAACGACACATTAGAAAACCATCCTTTACAAAACAAATAGTAACTGATTCAATTTAAAATAAAAATGAGAAGAAAAAAAGACAGGATTCGCAGATACAACTTTTTTATGTTTGATTCATTTCTTTGTCTCCATTATTAGAGTTACATATATTTATGTGCAAAATAAAATGATTGTGTCACACAAAATGTGTTAAAGCACTTGGGTCCCTGTGACAACAGGGTTATAGGAGAGTAAAAAACCATAAGGCTAAAGGTCTTACGTGAAACAGTAACATTCAGACACAGTGTTTAGCGTCAGGCTCTTCCTGTACAGTATACTCCGAGTCAGTATTCATGTCATAAGAATTAATTGCCCTCGACAACGCCCACCAACTGGGGAAAAACATTCTTTCCCCATTGACCCCGACTGTAAAAGAGCCAACTTCGTAGTACATTTTGTGTTATACCATTTTTTTTGTGTTATACAAAATGTAACTAGGTCAAAAATCTCGACCTACGGTTCGCGATGCTCCCACGTAGGGAAATAGAGCCAGCGAGAAGAGCCCTGTGGCTTCAGGCTATTCGGTGTGGAAGAGTGAGAAATTGTGGGGACCCGGTGTCAAAGTAGGCTACACTTTAGTTACGTGTGTGGAAAATATGTCATCACAGGTAAGACATTTAACTTGTTTAGTACAGTCCGTTTGGAACTCCACTCACTACTTTATAGCTAGTCCGTTTGTTTGTGTTGGCTAGCTTAATGTTCTGGTTCAGGGCTCTCCAACCTTGTTCCTGGAGAGCTACCGTCCTGTAGGTTCACTCCAACCCTAATCGAGCACAGCTGATTCTAAAAATGAGCTGTTTATAAACTGAATCAGATTAGTTACAACTGGGGTTGGGAGTGAAACCCTACAGGAGGGTAGCTCTCCAGGAACAGGGTTGGAGAGTCCTGTTCTGGTTGGTAGCTAGCTAGCACGCACTCACTCACTTGGTTAACATTAGTGCCGTCATAAAAACGAGGGAAGCGCCTACAACATTACATTTTTCTAAGTAGTGAGAATGCTCAGGAGCAGGCAAAGTTGAATAGTAATCTTTACACATGTTGTACTTTTCTTAAATGTATTTTTTGTAATTGACTAAAACAAGCAGACAAGAAAATAGGTTTTGGAAAAAGGTCAAGTTTTTGCTGTGAGCCAATGGGGTAACCAAAGTAACCATGGGTTGTTTTCCCCACAGGCAGGCAGGGCCACCACGTTCTATTTCATACCGACTGGGACTATCACATTACATAAGCACACATCGTCGCCATGACGATCCACACCGCACTGCTTGACAATGTTCCTGTACCGCTTCAGTGTATTTGTCCAGGATGTTCCATCCTGTGAACAGACACAGGAAGTAGCTGCGTTGATTTCCACTAGCTTGGTACACTGAGCATAGGAGTTGGCAAGACAGCACAAACTGATCTGGGACCAGGCTAGAGTTGCACCAGTGTGTACTTACACTATACTACAGTCGCACCAAACGTCAGGTCAGCTTCCACTGACCAGACTATCAATCTCCTCCAGCTTGTATAAGTCTTAACACGGTCTCCTTTCGCCTCCTCTTGGTAAAGGCAGACAAAGGAGGACATTTATGCCGTTGGCAGTCTGTAGGCAGGTTGGTGATAGGCCAAACCTCTCCTTCTGTTTCCTTGTACATTGCAGTTAAGGCCACCATTACAGTATGCCAAAGGGGCTTTAGCTATGAACATCAGGCCTTTAAGTCCAGACTCTGGGATAAAATACAACTTCCTGCTCTTCACACACACACATGATCTCAGACAGTCACACACACACTAAAGTCTTGACTCCCACTCCTGGTTCTCTCTCTCTCCTCGGTGAAGATGTGCTTTAGCTTAGCTCAGCTCAGCCCTGGGGCTCTGTGCTGTTGCCATGGTGAGGGGGCCCCTCAAGCTCGTTGATAGTGTGGAGGAGCAGGCACACCGGGGGCTGGGTGGGTTGCGTCATGGCGGGTGGTGGCGGGGAGGTGGACCCTGTCGCCGACCCGCACTCCGACCTACTTTCGGGTCCATCCAGGGCTAGGGCCTGCTCTTCTTCTACTCCCGGAGCGGGGTGACCGCACCCGTCACAGAAGTCTCCTCCTTCCTGCTCCCCCATTAGGCTATCCTTCTCCCTCAGCTCCTTGCCCTCCTGGCTCCCAAAACTGGTACTACCACCACGGTCACATACGCACACTTCGATACCCGAGTCACCCGTGAAACGCCGCCGCCGCCCAAGGGCCCCTCTATTATCTTTGTCCTCCTGGGCACCGCTCTCGGGCCCCCCTAGGTCCCTGAGTAACAGAGGCTCCTTGCAACTCTTCTCTGGGCTTCTAGGCTCCCCTGTAGAGGCCTCCTGGGGCTCCTGAGGCTTATTGTCTGCCTTGTGTCTGTTGTAGCCAATGGTGGGAGCCCCAATGCGGTGGGGCTCTTCCAGGATCGGCCTGGAGCAGAGGGTGTCGGACACTGGGGGGACCGGAGTGGTCTGGATGGTTGGGCAGTGTCCCAGTCCCAGGCCGTCCTGTGGGTCTGTGGGCAGGGGGCTGACTGTATGGAAGACACTGTAGGGAGGGGGAGGGGTGGGAGGGCGGTTCACCACCTCCTCGTAGTCAGGTAGGAGGGAATTTGGAAGAAACCCTGGAAGTGAAGAAGAGGGACACATAAAGGACAGTTAGGATTAACTGAAAATGATTGCAAGGAAACCATGTTGCAACGTTGGCATTGAACCAACAGCCGGTGGTTAAGGTTTCCTGCAATCTGGGGCATGAAACAGGGCTGTGTTTCATCCCACACCAAAACGAAACCGCAACTCCTAGTTCAAACAAAGGACTGGAGTTGAGTCAAGGTAGTGCTGCCAAGCAGTGACTAAACTCTGTTTGATGCAATAATTGCCATTGAGAAATATCCCCTCTAGCTGAGAGGGATAACCACAAAAACTCACCCAAGGTGCAATGTTTGAGTAAGCTTCAGCACTGGGGAATAACAATGCAATGTAGTCAGACAGAAAGGCAGAAGGAGAGAACTACTGAGACTGAAGTTGAGTATGTATGAAGCTTTAGTGCTCTCGTGTTTCATTGCGCCACGGTAATGATAGGACTGAAATAGAAGGGCATTGCGCAATAATGCCATGTTGTTGACTACTACCAGTATAACGCTGTGCATCTGTGCAGCGCCTCCTAAGCTGTATCACACCATGCCATGGTTAACACGGGCAGCACACCGTGCAATAACGCAATATGACGGTAACGACGTCAATGATGGACTACCACCAGTCTGACGCTGTGTACAGAACACGGCGCTCTCTCGCGCTGTGGGTGTCGCGCCGTGCCACACGGGGAGCTCTGATAGGCGGGACTCTTACTGAAGTAGAACGGAAGGGAGGTGTAGTTGTGCGCCTCGCGGTAGGCGATGAGGTTGATCTCGTGCTGGCGCTGCTGCTGCTGCAGCCGGTGCTTGGTGCGCCGGTGGTGACACACGCAGCAGCAGCTCAGGATGAAGATGATGACCCACACCAGCCAGAACCCTGCCGGAGACAGAGACGCAGTAGAAAGACTGTGAAACATAGACATATGTTAATACGTGTTATTCATATCTCTATGGTGAAACTACTGTAAGAAAGTACTGCTGAACAGAAGGAGTGACATATTGTTTTTGAAAGCAACAGAGAGCTACAGTACATTACTACTGTAAACATCTAGTGCCTGTACAGTGAATGCCAGTAGTGACAAATTGCTAGTGAATGTAATAGAGAGATATAGTGCACCACTACACAGTAACAACGTGGAGGCAGAGCCATAGATGTTGGCCAACAACCCTACAGGTTTGCTCTAAACCCTGTTCCATAGCAAGGATGTAACTGCATTGGAACGTTGTTACCAACAGTGTACCATGGTGTCGATTGGTATTCTACATCCCAGTCTGAGTTCACAGTTCATGTGGTAGCTCATTCATCATGGCAACAAGAGAAATGCAGAGGACCGAACTCCTGGGATGAGGAGGAAGTGATATGCAGAGGACCGAACTCCTGGGATGGGGGAGGAGGAGGAAGTGATATGCAGAGGACCTAACTCCTGGGATGGGGGAGGAGGAGGAAGTGATATGCAGAGGACCTAACTCCTGGGATGGGGAGGAGGAGGAAGTGATATGCAAAGGACCTAACTCCTGGGATGGGGGAGGAGGAGGAAGTGATATGCAGAGGACCGAACTCCTGGGATGGGGAGGAGGAGGAAGTGATATGCAGAGGACCTAACTCCTGGGATGGGGAGGAGGAGGAAGTGATATGCAGAGGACCTAACTCCTGGGATGAGGAGGAGGAGGAAGTGATATGCAAAGGACCTAACTCCTGGGATGGGGGAGGAGGAGGAAGTGATATGCAGAGGACCGAACTCCTGGGATGGGGGAGGAGGAGGAAGTGATATGCAGAGGACCGAACTCCTGGGATGGGGAGGAGGAGGAAGTGATATGCAGAGGACCTAACTCCTGGGATGGGGGAGGAGGAGGAAGTGATATGCAGAGGACCTAACTCCTGGGATGGGGAGGAGGAGGAAGTGATATGCAGAGGACCGAACTCCTGGGATGGGGAGGAGGAGGAGGAGGAGGAAGTGATATGCAGAGGACCTAACTCCTGGGATGGGGGAGGAGGAGGAAGTGATATGCAGAGGACCGAACTCCTGGGATGGGGAGGAGGAGGAAGTGATATGCAGAGGACCTAACTCCTGGGATGGGGGAGGAGGAGGAAGTGATATGCAAAGGACCTAACTCCTGGGATGGGGAGGAGGAGGAAGTGATATGCAGAGGACCTAACTCCTGGGATGGGGAGGAGGAGGAAGTGATATGCAGAGGACCAAACTCCTGGGATGGGGAGGAGGAAGTGATATGCAGAGGACCTAACTCCTGGGATGGGGGAGGAGGAGGAAGTGATATGCAGAGGACCGAACTCCTGGGATGGGGAGGAGGAGGAAGTGATATGCAGAGGACCTAACTCCTGGGATGGGGGAGGAGGAGGAAGTGATATGCAAAGGACCTAACTCCTGGGATGGGGAGGAGGAGGAAGTGATATGCAGAGGACCTAACTCCTGGGATGGGGAGGAGGAGGAAGTGATATGCAGAGGACCTAACTCCTGGGATGAGGAGGAGGAGGAAGTGATATGCAAAGGACCTAACTCCTGGGATGGGGGAGGAGGAGGAAGTGATATGCAGAGGACCGAACTCCTGGGATGGGGGAGGAGGAGGAAGTGATATGCAGAGGACCGAACTCCTGGGATGGGGAGGAGGAGGAAGTGATATGCAGAGGACCTAACTCCTGGGATGGGGGAGGAGGAGGAAGTGATATGCAGAGGACCTAACTCCTGGGATGGGGAGGAGGAGGAAGTGATATGCAGAGGACCGAACTCCTGGGATGGGGAGGAGGAGGAGGAGGAGGAAGTGATATGCAGAGGACCTAACTCCTGGGATGGGGGAGGAGGAGGAAGTGATATGCAGAGGACCGAACTCCTGGGATGGGGAGGAGGAGGAAGTGATATGCAGAGGACCTAACTCCTGGGATGGGGGAGGAGGAGGAAGTGATATGCAAAGGACCTAACTCCTGGGATGGGGAGGAGGAGGAAGTGATATGCAGAGGACCTAACTCCTGGGATGGGGAGGAGGAGGAAGTGATATGCAGAGGACCAAACTCCTGGGATGGGGGAGGAGGAGGAAGTGATATGCAGAGGACCTAACTCCTGGGATGGGGGAGGAGGAGGAAGTGATATGCAGAGGACCGAACTCCTGGGATGGGGAGGAGGAGGAAGTGATATGCAGAGGACCTAACTCCTGGGATGGGGGAGGAGGAGGAAGTGATATGCAAAGGACCTAACTCCTGGGATGGGGAGGAGGAGGAAGTGATATGCAAAGGACCGAACTCCTGGGATGGGGGAGGAGGAGGAAGTGATATGCAAAGGACCTAACTCCTGTTCACGTGCAGTGGTGTAAAGTACTTAAGTATAAATACCCCAAAAACGACTTAAGTACTTTAAAGTATCTGTACTTAACTTTTAAAAAGTTTGACTTTTACTCCACTACACACCTTAAGAAAAAATACATTTTCTCCATACATTTTCCCTGACACCCAAAAGTACTTGTTACATTTCAAATGCTTAGCAGGACAGGAAAATGGTCCAATTCACACACTTATCAAGAGAACATCCCTACTGCCTCTGATCTGGCCGACTCACTAAACACAAATGCTTCATTTGTAAATGATGTCTGAGTGTTAGTGTGCCACTGGTTAACCGTAAATAAAAAAACACAATTGTGCCATCTGGTTTGCTTAATATAAGGAATGTGAAATGATTTATACTTTTACTTTGAAACGTAAGTATATTTTAGCAATAACATTTACTTTTCATACATAAGTATATTTAAAACCAAATACTTTGACTTTCACTCAAGTAGTATTTTACTGGGTGACTTCACTTTTACTTGAGTAATTTGCTATTAAGGTATCTTTACTTTTACTCAAGTATGACAATTGGATACCTTCTCCACCACTGTTCACGTGTACAGGTGAATGTGAGGGTACACTGCTGTATGACTAAAATGCAAATGGGTTTCAGAGAATGAGAGTGAAAGTGAGAGCAAGAGAGAGAGCATGTGTGTGGGTGTGTGTGATAGAGTAGAGAGAGAGAGAGAGCATGTGTGTGGGTGTGTGTGATAGCGTAGAGAGAGAGAGAGAGCATGTGTGTGGGTGTGTGTGATAGCGTAGAGAGAGAGAGCATGTGTGTGGGTGTGTGTGATAGCGTAGAGAGAGAGAGAGAGCATGTGTGTGGGTGTGTGTGATAGTGTAGAGAGAGAGAGAGCATGTGTGTGGGTGTGTGTGATAGCGTAGAGAGAGAGAGAGCATGTGTGTGGGTGTGTGTGATAGCGTAGAGAGAGAGAGAGCATGTGTGTGGGTGTGTGTGATAGTGTAGAGAGAGAGAGAGCAAGTGTGTGGGTGTGTGTGATAGCGTAGAGAGAGAGAGAGCATGTGTTTGGGTGTGTGTGATAGCGTAGAGAGTCCTTACACCAGAGTTCATAGTAGTAACTGCAGCACTGTGACTCCCCACAGCAGTGTCCTGATTCACAGACGTAGCTCTTGTTGTTCATCCCCTCACAGTGCAGTACGCTCTGGAAGACAAGAAGAGACAAGTCAATAACAGGAGAATAAAACCGGATATCCACCACCTGGGTCGTGTTCATTGAGTCAAAACGTAGCGAAACCTTTGCAATGGACAACGGAAATAAGCGTTTCATATTGGACAAGCCCAGGTAGTCTCTTGCCATTTCAGTCTGTTTTCTTCTATCTGTTGCCTAGTGAATATGACCCAGCACCCACCACTCAAATACTGATGTTAATTTTTGTTAGTCATCATCTTAAAAGGTGCTACCCCTAGAATTTCTCTGAATTTCTTCCCTATGTGGAAGCTAGGTGTATTGCAACATCACTAGGCTGCATTCAAAACAAATCTCCCCCTCATCCCCTTTTCCTGTAACATGGCGGGGACTCGCGCTCGAGCCTTTAACTTTCAGTTTTGGTCCACCAGCGGCAAACAGCTGGAAAAACTATACTGTGAAAAAAATAATATATATATATATATATAAAATAAATAATAATAATCACAACATGCAAAAAGGTCAAAGATTTGACTGAGTTACAGTTCATAAGGAAATCATTGTGTTGTGTGACAAAACGGCACATTTTAGAGTGCCGTTTTATTGTCCCCAGCACAAGGTGCACCTGTGTAATGATCATGCCGTTTAATCAGCTTCTTGATATGCCACACCTGTCAGGTGGATGGATTATCTTATTAAAGGAGAAACGCTCACTAACAGGGATGTAAACAAATCTGTGCACAAAATGTTAGAGAAATAAGCTTTTTGTGTATATGGAACATTTCTGGGATCTTTAAATATCAACTCATGAAACATGGGATTAACACTTTACATATCGAGTTCATATTTTTCTTCAGTGTATATATTTTGTCGTTGAAAATATATTTCAAAGCGATTTAGATTGTACACTTTACACTTGTCAGTGCTTGTTTTCTCACAAACTGAAATAAAGAGAACAGTGTAGAATTTTAGCAACCAGGAAAATAGTGATTTCTACATTGGCCACTTGACTCCATTTCCACTAAATAACACAGCCACAAAGTCAAAACAGCTTTCCTATTTTGACAATCGATGTCGCCCCGCGGGAGAAATCAACGGGTGAATATCACAACTAATCACAACACTGGCGGGTAAGTAATACTGTGAAACACTATCATTCCACTATTACTGCACACACATACATATATATATATGGACATCTTCTGAAATTACAATGCAAAAATAAATCCTGTGTGTAGCACCTTCAACTCCTGATAGCATTATGGAACATTGACTGAAACATCAACTATAAGATCACAACATAAAGCAGTTTAACAATTCCATGTAAATATTCTACAAATGTTTATCTCTACAGAAATTGCTCTGGGGATTAGACCTACGTCACCTGAGTACTACACTCTCACAGATACTGTATGGGACCTGAATAACAAATACATTTATTCATCAAACAACTGAATAAAAACTAGTTAGTATAGCCTATAGACTATATCAAGACGTTCAGACAGTTAATAGGCTAGTGATCACTCATATTTGCATGTTGCCCTCTAGGGTTTAGGCAAGGTCACTTTATCAGCACTCACAGATACTGTACCTGACCAGAATAAATAAATAAGTCTATAAAATAAAAAAAATAGATCAATAACTGATTACTCGTGTTCAATGTAGCCTATAGGGTCTGGAAGAACTAGGTCCAGACATAAGTGGTAGTATTGAACCTATCAATCATCCCTCTTATACATGGGTGCTAAGCTGCTAGAGTGTCCACGGCTCAGATTTCCTCATCACTCATTACTTGGATTATAACGTGGAACACCTGGACACGCACCACAAGATGTAGACTGGGGTGGCGCTAGTAGCCTCAGCCTCATACTACATTCAATACAACAGAGTGGACAGACAGAGATGGCCCACCCTGGAACAAACACACTAAGTAAGTCTAGTCAAGAGAAACACAATGTACAGAGAGACACAAGCTGCTTCTGTTTGCGTAGATGACAGCCTATATGTGCCTCCAGTCAAACAAGAACTAGCCTGTTAGCCTATATCAGAAGCTTTGAACCTGATAGATCAAAGACACACTTAAAATCAGTGTCAATACACACGTTATCCTTCAAATCAATCAGTTTCTACTTTCCAAGGGGACAGCAGGAATAGCCATTGATAAAGAATGAACTAAAAACCAGAAACCAGACAAGGAAGACAGCCAAGGAAGCCTCTAATCAAAAACTGCTTAAAATTGATTTATCAGGCAACCCCTACCAGGCTACACATTATCTTCAAGATTAGATTATGGATTAAATCCTGAGGAGAAATGTTAGCCAAGGTTTTCTATACCCGTTTCCTTTCCAGCTGGAGAGGCATAGCTGTCCAAAATTCCTAAATCCCAAGGAACGCAAGTCCTTTCAACTCAAGGGTCGTTATCCTTCCAGTCCACAGATGAAAAAAGTGAAAGAGCACACACACACACCAAGCAAAATAGAGGACAAGGATTGCTCTAAGGAAATGTCCAAGCGGCAGTGGAGTGTGAGCTGCCAGCCAGAGTAGAGGACTGCATAGTAATGAAGAGCGGAGCACCCTCTGTATTCAAAACGGCAGGCGGAGTGTGTGTGTCCGAGTGAGGACAGTTATAACACAGGAATAGTGAAACCCAGCCACAGATCAACTTCACACACACACACACACACGCACACACACACACACACTATGCGTTTCCACTAGGCAAGCCTGGAACATTTCTGCAGTGTATCTTTTTAACAACCTCCCACAAATAGTTTACACCATACAACTACATTGTATGACATGGCATAAGCCCATCACAAAAAAACTAGGCGACTGTTTGGTTTGGAGGCATTTCCAGTTCTGAAATAACTTGCCCTGAGGAGATTACACAATAGTCTCGGGTCAGAGATCTTTGGCTTTAGAGGAGATCAAGAACTCCCTGGCTCCCAGCCTCTGGGCTGTTGTCGAGAACCAAAGTGCAAAGATATAACCCTTAGGCCTATGACCTATACTGTATGATGTGATGTTTTTGTTACTTGTTGTTGTATTTGTGCTAGGATGTTGGATCCAGTCAGCACGATAGGCTAGGCCTAGAAACAAAAACTAAAGCCAAATCCATGTAAGAATACTATTTGGACAACAAATTGCCTAAGCCTAGGTTAAGTGATGAAAAAGCCTAGGTTAACTTCTTATGGCTGGGGGGCAGTATTGAGTAGCTTGGATGAATAAGGTGCCCAGAGTAAACTGTCTGCTACTCAGGCCCAGAAGCCAAGATATGCATATTATTAGTAGATTTGGATAGAAAACACTCTGAAGTTTCTAAAACTGTTTGAATGATGTGTGTGAGTGTAACAAAACTCATATGGCAGGCAGAAACCTGAGAAAAAAATCAAACCAGGAAGTGGGAAATCTGAGGTTTGTAGGTTTTCAAGTCTTTGCCTATCCAATATACAGTGTAAAATTTGGTCCGATTGCACTTCCTAAGGCTTCCACTAGATGTCAACCGTCTTTAGAACCTTGTTTCAGGCTTCTACTGTGAAGGGGGCGCGAATAAGAGCTGTGAGTCAGGTGTCTGGCAGAATGCCATGAGCTAAGTCAGGCAAGCGCCCGTGAGAGCGAGCTCTGTTCCTTTCCATTTCTAAAGAAAAAGGAATTGTCCAGTTGAAACATTATTGAAGATTTATGTTAAAACATCCTAAAGATTGACTCTATACATCGTTTGACATGTTTCTACGAACTGTAATATAACTTTTTTGGCTTTGTCTGGACTAAGTGCCTGCGCCTCTTGAATTTGGATTTGTGAACTAAACGCTCACACTTAAAAGGAGGTATTTGGACATAAATTATGGACTTTATCGAACAAAACAAACATTTGTGGAACTGGAATTCCTGGGAGTGCATTCCGATGAAGATCATTAAAGGTAAACAAATATTTATAATGCTTTTTCTGACTTCTGTTGACTCCACAACATGGCGGGTATCTGTATGGCTTGTTTTGGTGCCGGAGCGCTGTACTCAGATTATTGCATGGTGTGCTTTTTCCGTAAAGCTTTTTTTTTTTTTTAAATCTGACACAGCGGTTGCATTAAGGAGAAGTATATCTTAAATTCCACGTATAACAATTGTATTTTCATCAACATTTGTGATGAGTATTTCTGTAAATTGATGTGGCTCTCGGCAAAATCACCAGATGTTTTGGAAGCCAAACATTACTGAACGTAACGCGCCAATGTAAACTGAGATTTTTGGATATAAATATTGACTTTATCGAACAAAACATACATGTAATGTGTAACATGAAGTCCTATGAGTGTCATCTGATGAAGATCAAAGGTTAGTGATTAATTTTCTCTCTATTTCTGCTTTTTGTGACTCCTCTCTTTGGCTGGAAAAATGGCTGTGTTTTTCTGTGACTTGGCGCTGACCTAACATAACCGCATGGTATGCTTTCGTCGTTTGAAATCGGACACTGTGGTGGGATTAACAACAAGTTTATCTTTAAAATGGTGTATAATACTTGTATGTTTGAGGAATTTTAATTATGAGATTTCTGTTTGAATTTGGCACCCTGCACTTTCACTGGCTGTTGTCAAATTGATCCCGTTAACGGGATTTCAGCCGTAAGAAGTTTAAGAGATGAAAAAGCCTAGGTTAAGAGATGAAGAGTTATGTTTGTTTGGGCGTCTGAATTTTCTATCGCCTAGGAGACGTATCAGACAAGACATTGAGACATTGACCCAACAAAGAATCTCGACAGACAAGATTCCTCAGTCTCTCAGCCTTCAACAATAGGCTGCTGCAGGATGGAACAACCGTCCCTTCTCGTACTACAGTAGAAGATTAGGGACGGGTGGATTGTGTTACTCACTCTTCCAAAGCCTACAGGCATAATAGAGATCAATTAAACGTAAAATCGCCCATAATGAGAAGGTGCTGAAACAACCAGACATACAAGAACAGTCCGGTGTCACTGCTCGACTATCAGATCATTGTTTTCTCTTGGACAGCTGCTAAAAAGTGACTAAGTGGATTCTTGACCGTGTGCATATGATATAGCATTTGATCTGGCATGAATATGCACAAAGTCTGCAATACTGACAGACTATTGATGCTGTATACTAGTGTCTAAGCTAAATTATTTATGGAGGATCTCTTCCTTTGCATGCAAAGAAACATGTTAGTTTCAAATTCTTAGTCGGGCCCATCGCTAAACACTACAAAATGTCTTGAATGAAAAAGAAAACCCAACTGAGTCTTTCTTAGGCCTGCAATAGAAACATGGATTGCTCACGTAAGCTACATGACAGGCAAAGAAGACTCAAACAGCAAAGCATTCTTTTACACACTGACATATTGCATACAGGGTTCGCTACTGCGCCCAAAACAATTGGAGATGTTTTTTTACCTGGTAACGTTAGTATTAGGTTCACTATTAGCTTTTTTTTTTATTATCATGATTTATTCAAACAGTAATGTGCAATTGACCAAAAATATAACAACTTTCTGAAGAGGCAACAATGGCACGGGAATGCCCCAGTCTGTGTCAGGGCTTGACATACAGGGGAGGTTTAGGAAACCCTCGTCAGTGGCTTGCTTGGGCCGGTGATAATTTTTTTATAATGCTATTTTAATCTAGGCTATGTAATTGATCTATATTTTTTTTTTAAAGATGGATTTCCGAAGCTGTTTGTTCGATATGTTGATTATTCACCACACACACATATAGCCCATAGATAATCTGTCGGGCAGAGAGCTTGCGGAGCTCAAATTGCTGACCGTTGCGTGGAGCCAAGACCGACAGCGGTAGGGGTAGGAAAGCAGTAAGAAAGATGTTACAAGTTATGATATCTACCCTACCAGTAAATGCTAAGGCAAGAATGAGTATGCAAACCAGGCATTTAAAAATGTCAAAGTCTTGGTTGAATATTTGCAAGTGCAATTCAGTCACCACGGAATAGTCTGCCTTTAAAAATCAGACATTTCCTCTTAGAGCAAGGCTCTCCAACCCTGTTCCTGGAGAGCTACCCTCCTGTATGTTTTCGCTCCAATTCCAGGTAACTCACCGGATTCAGTTAACAACCAGCTAATTATTCCAATCAAGTGCACTGGATTAGGGTTGGAGCAAAAATCTATAGTAGCTCTCCAGGAACAGAGTTGGAGGGCCCTACGTCTATGCTCTTTGGTCCTTGAAAAGTCATTGAAGTTATGGTAGTTGATTTAAGCCAGACTTCATTAGCGTGTGTCGGGAACATGTCTATTTAGTCAGGCAAAACCCACATTATTTTGACATATTTTAGACGGTCAAAATAATCCAAATGTCAATGCATAAGGCCTTTAAATAAATTCATTATTTTTAAAAGTGGTAATGCACACTTTTTTGCATAGATTTTTTTCTATACGCTATTACAACAATTAAATATCAAATGTAGGTCCTTCACATTTCTTATTTAAAGATGCACTACATAGAAATCACTCTGGCATGTCCTGGTTGCTAACATTCTAATAGTTCACCTAAATTCAGTTTATGTGACAGAAGTATAGCATAGAGAATCATTGTACAATCTAAACCATTACGAAAAATATTTTCCATAACCAAAATCACTGTATTTTCAGCTGTTTCAAGCTGGTGTACAAAACTGAAAGTAAAAGACACCAGAGCAAAACTTAAAATGGGAAGCAAAGGAATAGCTCACATAGAACCAATCTACTGCTTCTTAGACTTGCTTTCAATGAGGGATCTTTAACTCATATTTCTATGCGAATTTGGTCTGGTCGCCCAAAAAGTTACAAATTGCAGATTTAAGTGCTTGGGAAAAGTCCTTGAATTTGTCTGTATGAACCATGTATAGGCTACTTGATCAGGCTGCAAATGAATGATAAAATCAGCTTAACATTCGATTTCCTGTCAGATCTTGACCCGTGTCGATATTTCTCTAATTTGGGTCAGTAGCTTTCAGTTGGCATTGGCCCGGTGTGCCACTGGCAAATTTACCTGAATGTCGAGCCCTGCTGTGTGTGGTACGTGTAGGACCTATATGTCGACCACTTTATGTAGCCGTTAGCGATGTTTTCGGGTAGATGGAAAGACAATTAAAAGCTAACTACAAAGTAGCCTATGCCTTCTTGGCAGAATCATGATTATTTGCGTCAATCCAGTGGTCATTTGTTTTGAAAACAACATCACAAGTGCGCTGCAGAAACACAGCTAGCCAAACAACTGTCTGGCTGGTGAGCACCTGAATTAAAAGGGTAACTACACAAAAATCAAAATTTCACAAATTCTATCGACAATGGTCCGCAAATATGTTTTAAGAATTGTTGTGAATTTTAAACATCAAATGCATATTTTTGCCATGATATCGTTTTGGTACAGTATCAAGTATCGTTTTTCCAAATTCTGCCCTCTAGATGATTTCACACTACACATGCCACCTTGAAATCTGCAATGAATACATTTAGCATTTTATTTTAAGTCTCTTTTCTGTAACAGTAAATCTATCTACATCAAAGAACAAGGGCATGCTAATTTAAAAAGATGACTAGTCATTTTTAGCCTGGTTCTGTACAGAACGCAGTCATTATGGGACACCGGCCAGGTCATTGTCCATTATCTTTTTTTTCTTAGGGGTTTATTATCTTTTTTTAAATTAAAAGTTTGGTGTGACTAAATCGTGTGCTGGTGCCACCAACTGAAAAAGGTTGTAGCTGGAAAAAGTTAGTGTAGAACCCTGCATAGTTCACTTCCTATTTTGCAGATTCAATACTGACACAGAGCTGACTGGCAAGGGGAATGTACAGCAACAGTGTTCTAGAAGAGATATGTTCTGAAGAAAGTTCAAGGTTGGACAGTTAGTGCTGAACAGAACAGTGGTGACAACAAAAACAACATTCTCGACCACCACACACATTCAGCACTACTTTTCAAAGGGAAAAGAGGACGTGCTCAGGAAACTAACCTATTTGTGGTTAATGGTTCACCAACAATACTCCCACGTGAAGAGTAAGCACCTTGCAAGAGATCTGAAGTCCTGTCTTTGCAGACAGATATTAGGCTACACGTCTAAGCTGTAGCACAGGGGGCTAATGTAGTCTTGAAATGCAATGTACGGACAACCTGGGTTTGATACCTGGTCAGTTAGCCTCGGCCTACACAGTTTGGGAGTTTGAAAAATTAGGGTGATTGATGTAGGCCTAGGCCAAAACCAAGTAGGACAATGCAATCAATGTATTGTCACTCAATATTCTTCTCAAACAGAACTTGACAAATCCAGAGGTTAAACAAGACATTGGGATTAACATTGGCTCCTCCACTCAGCAACTGGTGACCATATTCAGTCACCCAGAACTAAGGCAAGATGCCAGATACAAAATGAAAGTCTCAATGATGTAGCAGCAAACAGGGAGAACGTTCAGATATCTGCGAGGGGTTGTAGCCCCCTTCCTAGAAATCAAGAAAAGCATTGTTAAACTCAATATTAGGAAGGTGTTATTCATATTTTGTACAATCAGTGTATATTTGACATTTTTATCTTAAAGCATAATTGAGAAATAATGAATAGAAGTTGGAACATGTGACATTTTGGCATTACCCAGGCCTTCTTTAAGACTCCATAATGCTTATTCTGCACTACAAAAGAAAAATTGGTGTCAAAGCTTTGCAGCCTGCTCTGTAATATGAGTGGTACTTTAATTAAAATGTCACATTATATGAATATTGAAAAATATAAACATGAATATTTAATATTTTGGGGGTCGAATGCCAGTTGTGTGAATTATTCAAAAGGAGTGCTGTGATTGGCTTCTATATCAACTTCTTTGTAGAAAATGGGCCACAACTTAAATATCTTTACTTGTAATAATTATCTGAACCTTTTGCAGGGATATCTGTCATTATCTAATGATAAAATGCATACAATGCTCAATGAGGGGGGACTTTGTGTGTCATGACATGGACTGAATTTAAACCAGGTTCAAAACAACTGGTTACTCTAAAATGTCCAACTTCAGTATGTTCAAGTCTAATGGGAACAACAACAAAAAAGAGCTCCAACTGGGGAAAATGTTTTTGAATGGTCATCCAACTTGGCATCTTTCTAGAGCTCCGACTATCCGACCTGAAGATCACTGACGTCATGATTTGACGTCGTTTCCCCCCCCAGCATTTCCAGTGGTCTTGAAAGCACGACAAGAGCAGGTTAGCGTTTTTCGATATGAATCTTGTTCTGGAGGCAGCTCTGCAGAGTGGTAACTAGCTGACGCAGCCACAAAGTCATACACAACTTTGTTTTCATGAATTTAAAAAAAAGTTGACTTTGCAGATGGCCCATCTAGCGGAAATAGCTCAGTTCTGCCTCATCCCAATAAACGTCAACCTGCGAATTAAGACCAGCGATAGATAATCTGTTTCACTGATAACCTCTTGTATTAATGACTACAGGGACATGAACGATGATGAATCCCCATCAACAACTTCAGTGTATTCCATAACAAAGTGAATTATAGTACAGACAGGTTGGTTGTTTAGCAACAAAATCGATGCGTGCGCAACTATGGGGGCATGTTTATTGGAAAAGAAATGCATTTGCACAATGAGCACTTGTCTCAAATACATCGTTACAGTTGTTGGTTAGCTAGCAAGCATTTTTTTGTACATATTAGCATTGACATGAAATCAGTCAAAACACCTGAAAACGAGACACGATATAAAGAACAAGATAACACTAGCTGAAACGAGACACCCACGATTCCCTTCATTGCGGCTTCTTGTGATTGGGTGGATTCGATTATGCTGAGCGGGGCACCGGTCTATGGCCGGTGACGTGAACGGGCAAAACGGTGATTGAAGAGCTCCTTTCTCAAATGGAATAGGAAGCTGCGCTGTTCGGTCATGGGAATCGTCCAGAAACATACACCTCTTTTCCAGAAAATAAATGTTTCAACTTTAAAACTAGTTTTCATTGGGAAAGCAGATATGTTTCTATCAAAAGCGAACACTTTCGCATGTTAAAACGCAATCTCACCACGTGTTTATTTCCTCCGTTTATTTGAGCCGACTTCACAGTGAGCTTTGACTGGAGCACCTGGCTCATGCTCGGGAGGCAGCCCGGTTCTAAAACCAATACAATCAACTTTCACATTGTGTAAAACACGCCTACCCGTGCCAGATTAACCGAATCTCCTCATTGTTACTAGCTAGCTGGCTGTTCAGAATCATAACGCACAGATTCCGGTCACATCGATGCACGCGCATCATTTTCGTTACAACAGCCAACCCGTTTATAAACAGCACTTACATATGCAGTTTCAATGCAAATATATAACAAAACATCAAGTAATAATTATTTTTAAATAGACAGCTACTGACTTGTTGGCTAGTAGAATGATAATGCTGTGCTAGTACGTGGCGAGATATTTGATAACTGTCAACCATTTAATTAGACAGCTGTCAATGGGTGCGGCTAGAAAAGTTTGCTTAACACTAAGGTCATTAAGGTTAGTGACTAACAGTAGCCATGTAGCTAACGTTGGTTACTAAAGCAGCACATACTTTGTCGATTTCCGTCAACGCTAACTAGCAATATGGCTAAGTGCCTGTGATGCCAACTAAATCGCTGACTGAACAACTAGTTAGCTAGCAAGATAGCTAAAGCTAGCTACAGCGGTCGAACTTAGAAGTTATAAAGTTATACCCAATAGAGACTAGTTAGCCAGCAAACTTGTAGGAAAACAGCTGGCCAAATTAATAACTAGCTACCTAACAAAGTAGCTAGCCGTATATGCAACTTTACTAGCTACCCAAATAAACAAATTGCACGACCCGAACCAAAAACAAATCTTGGCAGATTTGAGTACAAATCTTACCTCGTCTAATGTCGCGTCGGAGGGGCTGACAGCGACAACGTGCAAAAACAATCCCATTTTAAGACCCACACCTAAAATCTCGTTCATTCCTCCGACCGGACTCGTGTAAAAACATAAGCGTAGACGTTTGTTGTTCACTTCACAAATCTTAGCGAAATGTCAAACTAGTTTACGGCTCTGGCTCTACCAGACGCACTGAAAGACCACGCATGCGCTGCCTCCTAGCTACTGCGTAATTTGATATTTCAAGGAGGCACATTGGGCGAATTCGATTAATCTGGCCCGGGGTACACCGAGCGTAGAATTTGAATACTAGAATGATTTGAACCTTCTTGTGATGGTCCAAAGATCAGCCATGTTGGTCAGGGAGTTAGGGAGTTGTTCAACCATGGTTTGGTTTGCCAGTGCTGTGATAAGATAGTGTGTAAAACAATGAATGTGAAGAATTTATATGCACTGTATGTGTTAGCCAGACAGTTTTAGAGGAATGATTCCATAAATTTAGCAAATTAACTGCCAATATGCCAACGTTCCATTTAAATAATGCAGTCAATCCACAGCCATACTCTGTAAAAATGCAACAATTACTAATATTGTATCATATAATAGCACTCACAGCTTTCCAAGAAAACAAAACCAGACATTTATGGTCTATTTACATATATTTGAGACGAAAGCGGGAGGGAGCAGCAGCCTTCTCAAATGAACAGTAAAGTTGATTGCATTTGTTTTGAAACTGGGCTGTCTCCCGGGCGTCAGCCAGGTGCCCCGTTCAAAGCCCATGGTGAAGTTAGCTCAGAACAAAAGTGATGTAATTAAGCACGTGGAGCAATGAGTAGGATTCTGTGTTTTCACATGCAAAAGCAATCACTTTTGCTAAAAACACTATCTGCCTTCCCAATGAAAACTAGTTTGAAAAATTCAAACATACAGTATTTTATGGAAAAGAGATGTATGTTTCTGGACCATGCACCATGCTGCCTTGTCGACTACATGATCGAGCAGCACAGATTACTGTTGGATTTGTGAAGGGCGCTCCTCCCTCACCGCTTTTGCCCGTTAATGTCAATGGCCATAAACCAGCTCAGCATCATCAAATCCACTCATTGGTTCCTTCAAATGGGGACTCTGGCTCGGGCTGGGTGTGGTGTACTCGATCAGAACTTTTGTTCCATGTGCTCAACGTGATGGGTGTTGAGTTGCGTTGCTCACCACCACTCACTTTGCAGGCTGACCTATGGTGAAGCAAATAGAGCCAGCTGGCTCTTACCTCAGCCAATAATATTTGAGAGCGAGGACAGGCATTAATAAAAAAGAACAGAGGTTTAATATTCAATTCTTTATAGTAATAAACAACAAAGTGATTAAAAACAAGGATTACCTAAGTGTTTGTTAAAAGTAGTGTTTAATATTTCTGTAATCACCTTTATCTTCATAAAAACATACCAAGCAGTCACCATGCATCTTAAGTGTTTTTCCTTCTGTAAAATGAGATTATCATACAATTCAAGTCTAAAATCACAGTTGACATGTTGATATGACACTGTCTGAAATCTGCATACATAAGCATGATCTTCACCTCACCACTATCACCATCATCAGAAAAATATGTAAAAATATATAACTTAACCATCGCCTCATACCACCAGTGTTAAAAACATCAACATCACCAGTCACCAGTCTCTTTCCTGAGGTTCCCTGAAAGGTATTCCCAGATGGGTGAAGATATCCTTCTCAGTGAGCGTGGGTAGTGGTGTCCCCCAATACACCTTCAAACTTCCTTGTCTCAACACGTCGCTGTTCAATGAGTGTTCTGATAGGCTCATGCGTTTTGTCTTGGCCAATGCCCTCAGAGCGGTTAAAATGTGCCGAGCCGGTGAAGTACATGAGGGAGCAGGCGTACTCGCCGTAGGGCACCACGATGATGTAGAGGCGGCGGTGGAGCCGGCCAGGTCCTGGCAGACGACACACACCCATGTACTTCTTCTGCTCGCCACTCTCCTCATGGCTCACTAGGTCGTCCGTCAGAAGCCTGAATATTTCTTTTTTTAAAGAACAAGAACCGGGTCGCATTCATTAGAGCACACCGTAGCAAAATGTTTTGAAACAGAAAACACAAACGATCATGCCTAGTGAATTATGATCCAGCTCTCAGCTTATCCCACTATTAAATACTTTAAATTAAAAAATACATGATTAATAATATCATGTTGAAAGAAGATGAATTGTCAATACAAGAGAGAAAAAAAACTATTAATGTAGCTATAATTGGTTGGGAATTCACCAACAGTTAATAAATCAAATGTCCTGTATTTGGACGTGCCCTCCTACCGCTCTGGTGGAGGCTCTGTAACACTTCGCTAAAGACACCCCGGTGGGACTTCCCGTCTGGGTGAGAGATGAGGACGTCAACATCTCCAAACGTGTCCTTCCCCCGGCGGTACGAACCACAGGCCATGGCTAACAGGCCAGAGTCCAGGAACTGAGCTGCCTCCTTCACCTATACAGTAGAAAAGGACAGGGATATGTTACCATTTGTCATGGAATAACAGGGCTGCCTCCTTCACATATAGATACCGTACATGTACAACTTGAGAGGAACAAAGTTACAGTTTGCGATATCCAACAATTGTTTTGAGTTGGTAGCCCTTTACACTCGTACCTGTACCCGTATAGTTGTTGAAAATGGCAGATTTGGGCACTAATAAGCGCCTAAATTGGGACGTAGTAGCTGTACAGTAACTATACATGACATCAGAGCTCAGGCTCTGCGCTTCACAGCGCTGTATGGGTTTGGACTGACAGCCGTTCTGAACCTGCGCACCGCGTGCGTTAAGAATTTGCCTCCAGGTACTTGGGCAACATTTGCAATTTTTTTCGTTCTCTTAGTGAGGGATATGCTGTAAGTTAAGAGGACTATGTATTTTGAAAGATGAGACGATGAGGATTATTATAATAAATACTACTTTGATGTCACACAAGCAAGCCAAACACCCGTGAGTCCAAATGTGCACTTCACATCTCCATATCATAAAATTCACGTCTTATACAGTGTCAGCGTTTATGATCACTATGTTTGATGGACAGTTACAAGATGACATGGCATCATATCCTGAGTTGTTCTGAACAGAATGAGCCTGTTTGTTTATTCTGAAGATAATTTGCCACCTGAATGCACTCATGACTCCTTTCCAAAATTACCATCTGTTTCTCTGAATGATCTGGTGAAAGCCTAACTTATAACTTAGCTAGTCATGTTGTCAATAGAACAAGCTTTCAAATCATGCCCACCTGACCTAGATTGTGATTTATAATAGACTGTTTTGGGATTGTGTAAACAACCAACAGTAATTGTGTGATGGCGGGGATGCAAGGTTGTGTTTAAAACGAAACAACTACAAGTGTGCATGCTCTAGTTTCTCAATGTTACAGCTACACAGCGGCCACATGGAGACACCAGTTAGTCCTCTCACTCAAACCCTTGTAATTGTTTTGTCTTATGTTGCACCTACCCCACATTTTTCAGGAATACTGTTATCATGTTACAGAATGTATCCAGAGTATTGTCAGATTTCGTTATCAACAAATGCGGTGAAAAGTACTGTAAATGTAAAATGCACATAAAATCAACAGCGTAATGTTTGGATTCAGTCTTGTGTCAGGTGAAATGTTGTGGGCTCACCTTTGGTCTAATCATTTTCCCATTAACTCCAAACTGTTCCCTTTCAATTGTTACCATGGTTATGCATGTGGTTTTCATATTTCTTCTGTAAGAAGCATTTCAATTGAGCCCTATCCATATAGGCCAATTCCCACAAGTGTAAAGGGTTAATGACTGATTCATTCCAGACTGGGCCATTTTTGTGCTTATTTACGATATTGTAGTCACATTCTCATTAAATATTCATTGTATGGCAAAAAAAAAAGAAGGCTTAATTCATTCATTTAGACTACATTTTCAACATATTGATACAGCCTAACTGATAAAACTGCACAGTTTTGATTTGTAAAGCTCAATTAGAGTATAGTCTTGCACATCATGATATATCATCAATGTCAAATATCACAATATTCAATTTAAGCATATAATCGCCCAACTCTAGACCACACTGAATTAACTTTGTTTCACATACAGTGAAAAATGTTACCGTTTGGGATACAATATATGGTGGGGGCTCTCTTACCTATACATTTACAACAGGACAGGGACATTTTGTTTGTTTGAAATACAGTCAAATCTGCAGTGGGGTGGGGTAGCCTGGGAATCCAAATTGAATCGCTGTTTCCCTATTGTTTTTCTGATACACTATTGTGTTTCACTATTGGCTCAGTTAAAAAACAACTGTGAAAAAGAGCAATTCAGCTTGGATCCCAGACCAGTGGTGGGGAGGACCACTTTGCATACAATGTATTTATAATGAATGGTTATGGGTTCTAGACTATGTTTCAAAGTTTTCCCCAGTAATGTTCTCTCAGGGGCCTTCATTATAACAGAAAGTTTGGTTTGTTTCTCATTCATATTTGGACTCAAAATAACATGTACACGTGTTGAATCTTCAAGACAAGTCCTCAAATTGTATTTATATTACCTACTTGAAATTAGAAAAGAAAATGGTGTATTTTCATAAAGCCTTGCCGGTCAACAGGTAAGCATTAGCCGTATTCAAGCAAGCCAGATACATTTTGACGACACTACATATTATCTTGACAAGCCACAAGTCAAAAGGACACATGCTATAGTCATCTTTCTAATCTGCACTTTATATCTGGCAGCCACGAAAGCAACAGGGAAATCCAAGTCATACTATATGAAAACAACTGGCTTTGTACCCGGTGCTCCCAGTTACCAGGGCCGCGTTTCATTCCAGGATTATGTTCCCTCCCCTTCACAGATCTGATAGGACTGGACAGATGAAAGCAATAAGGCGGAATCATAGAGCATACATGCGACAGCATGGAGCTATCTCCATTTTAAAGTAGTTAATTTTCTTCTTCTTCATTGGCTGATTGCTCCCAACTCACAGGACTCCTCACACAGTTGACTACTTTAAAGTGGTGGAAGCCCTCAATGGCAATGTCCATGCTAAAACGGGTTATATCCATGATGAGTCCTCTATCTTTATGGGCGTAATCTAGATGAGTTCTTGCTTTACACCCACCCAGTTATCTCAGAACCATGAAAGGGAGTGAACGGAGGCAGGGGGGGAGGAAACACCTTTCTGGAATGAAACACAGCCCTGGTATCTGCTGACATATGATGCGCCAAGTTTCTAAGAGTGAGTTGGGATGCGGCCGGCAGGACTCTGACAGAGAGTGGGATGTCTGCTTTCTCCATCACACACAGACCAGGCCCGGAGGACTGGACTGACAGTCTGCTTAGGGGCCAAGGCAAACTTAAAACATCTGAACTTGGCTTTGAGGTCCCGTAGCATTTCACCTCACAAGATCTCTTGTTCGCAAGGGGGTTAGAGTACTGGACTGGAGACACTTTTCTAAAGAAACTCTCTTAACCCCACTAGATGAAGTGGGAAGAAGAGGTCTGTTTAGTCTATAACTAATATAATGTTAGAAGGTTACATTTCAACATTGATTGACCTTTAATGTGGGTGCTTGAGACAATAAGAGGGAGATGTGTTACCGTTTTTTCAATGGCGACTGCCTCTTCTCTGGGCATCCGGTCCAGAAAGTCGTCGTAGTGTTTGAGTCCAATTATTTGGTTGTGGTTCAGATTGGCCTTGGTGCGGATGTCCTCCAAAGTGCGGAACCCCTAAGATGGAATATATATATTTTTTAGCTCATGTCAAATCGAATGGTATCACTATCAAACACTAAAATAACTGCACACTCCACAATACAAAAATAACAAATCTTACACAGGCATAGCAGTGTTGCATGCAAAATCAGAGAGCGAGAAAGAGAGACACACACAGACAGAGAGACTGACTGTGTGACAACCAATCCATCTAACCTGTGTGTACCAAAGCTGGGCAGTCTTGGCCCCTGCCCCCCAGATATTGGTGAACATCTCCAGTACTGGCACTGCCTCTCCCAAGTGATCTATCTTACAGAGGTGCCCACTCTCCATGATCTCCATGACCTTGTCAGCCATCTTCTTGCCAATGCCCTGGATCTTACAGGCCTCCTGAAATTAGGCATGGTTTAGTCAATTACATGGAGTTAAAAGGCCCACTGCAGCCATTTTTATACTAATATCAAATCTTTCTGGAGAAAAATGATGTACCTTACTGTAATAGTTTTCCATTCAAATGGTCAAAAATAAACAAAAATTGCTTTTAAGCAAAAAACAAATTTTCTGAAGCAAGAATTTAGCAAGGACTGTCACAGTGGGGAGGGAAAAACAGAAAACTAGGTTTGGAACTCTGTTACTGGTCTACTAACTAATTTACCAAGCTGAAACTCCACCCAGGTTTTTCCCCAAAGAATGGAAGAGAGAAGCTGTGCCAGCATATTTTATTTTTCTTACTTTAATTGTTATCATTTTTGTATTTATATTGCAAGAAATGGCAGTTACAGGTGTTAAAAAATGCAAATATCTCTAAGTTCAAACGGGGGTCACTACCCTCCTCCAGGCCTCCCCCGCCGGTACTCAGCAGCACAACCTTATTAAAAAAAAACTTGTCAAACCATGCAAAACATGCTGATTAGAAGGTCCTATGTAGATTGTGTTTTCAACAAATGAAGCAAATATCAGGAAATAACATTGATCACATTGTCACACTTTAACTCTAACTCCACTATACACGTCAAGTTGCTTTTCCATCAGCATCTCGTCAATGTGACGTTTTACTTGCTACACAGAGCACGTTGTTTTGAGAGCGGAGAGGAGCAGAGGGGGAGTGTCTGTATTCTATTTTTCCTACTGTAATATACATATTAATTGATTATGCGTAAGTACAATAGCTTTGGCCCAGTTTTTTGCAGGTACTAGTGGTTGTACTAAATTATCCTCTAATTTTACAAGTTGCTAGATAGTCAATGTAGCTAGCTAGCTAGTAGTAGCAGCTTCGTGACTTCAGAAATCTATGTAAAATAACCATCGGTGTATAGCCGAGGCCATATGCAACAATAATCAACTATTTCAATTCACAAGATAGAATGAACGTGATTCTTGAGCTTGACGCAACACGCAGCTTTCATTGATTTAAAAGGAAGCATTTCCTCAATGGCTTCATCAGCTGTTGTACAATATGATACAAAACACAGTAAAACAGAATTTTTACTGCACTGGGCCTTTAAGGACTCCTTTCAGGCCACCTGAAATTGAACCAGCAGCAATCAATTTATGCATCCATCAATACCCGATTAACGCATCCATCTTGTCAATAACAGGGATGCAATTGCGTAAACCAACCAACCTATCAGCCACATTTCACAATGTTTGCAATAGTGTGAATAGAGAGACAGGAATGAATTATGCTGACACAAATACAAAATGGCCGACCATAATCACCAACTATGCAGATATGTGACTAAATAACCTACCTCATAGGACGTGATAGGCTTGTGGTAGCTCTTGAGGGTGTTGACGGCTTTGGAGTAGCCCAGCACTCTCCATCTGTCCCCCTGGTGCGTGTAGGCCTTGGCCAGCACCTCCACTTTATCTGTGATGTGCTTGTTGTGGTTGTCAACCTTGGACTGGGAGGACTGGGCACACACCCACTTCCCTGAGAGGCTTCTGTTGGGGGTCTGAGGGGGCAGTGGCGGTACTGGGGGTCTCGTCCTTGGGGTGCAAGCCACTGATCAGAGCCTCCAGATCGCTCTGGGAGACGCCATATTCATCTTTAGTGTCTTGGACCTATGGATACATGAAGTAATGAAGTGTATGATTAGGGCCAGAAGAAGCCATCATGCAGTGACAGGGTTATGGTTAATGGTTATGTGGTCGTCAACCTACAGTCTCTGTTGACTCATCTGGTTTTGTTTCATCAGAAATCGGCTGCTTCATGTCCTGTGTAGCTGGGAGTGGGATACTGTTGAGCACGTCTTCTTTGACGCCGTCCTTTGTAGTTTCCATGTCTTTGTCTGGGTTGAGTAGGCTGTAGTCTGCTGTATCCAGCAGTCTCTGCTCACTGATGCAGGTGCTAAGCCAGGTGCACTTCAACAGATAAACTCCAGAGGGCAGCCTGTCCACTTTGAGCAGCCTGAGAGCCCTGTTACAGTCCATACTGTCATCCATTGCTACATGGGTGACTGTGGGACAGAGAGAACTCTCAGTGTGGCCTCCATTCTGGACAATCTGTCTCTGGAAGATCTGACGTTCCCGATTTCTGCTGGTAATATGTGTACGGTGACGCCCTGGAAAGCACTCCCTGAAATGGGATTGTGAAAAAGTAGTTTTACACACACAGGGCTTGTTCAACGTCGACTGCTGACTGATCTACCGTTATAAAGTCCTTATTATTTGTAGATCTGTCAATCAGTCACAATCTGCACAAAATGCATTACGAATTTGATGCTCTCAAACACGGCCCACCTGTAACAGGTACAGTTTCATCAGACTTCCTCTTTGCTGCCAGGGCATCCTTTTCCTCACGTGCCCCTGCTCTCTTCAATTTGGGGAAAGCTTTCATAATTCCGTAGGCAGACATTTCGCCAGGGAAAGGGGAGCCCTGAAAAATATAGAACAGAATGTGACAGCTGACACTGGCTAGCTAGCTAACTTTAGCTGACTAGCTAAGTTAGCTAGCAAGCAGACAACAACAACAACGGCCATTTAACTGTTTCGAACAGCTGGGATTCACTCACTCCACTGAAATATGTTACGTTATATATTTATTAAACTAATTTACCATCATTTGTCGATAAACTCTTGAAAATACATGTTTTAACCCTTTGGACGACCAAAACACAAACCAATGTGACAATGCAGATGGTTTAAAAATAATTTAACTTCCGGTTCGTTATAGACCTATTTTTTGTTCTTGCACGGCAAAGTTACATATTTTTCGAGAAAATATTGTAAAAAAGTATGTATTATTTATTGAGTAAATGTAAACATGTTTTTGACAGATTATGGAGTTTAAAAAAAGGATAAATGAATTATACGTTTCACGATGACCTCCGTTGCCGTGGCTACACGTGATGTTTTAGGAAGTGTCCGTTTTTTGCAATATGGCTGTGCAGAGCTGGTCAGCTCTCCTAAAAGCATCCACGAAAACCGCTTTAATACACGATGGTGAGTGAAACAGAGAGATGTAGACAAGTTATCATCATTATTGTGTTTTGTATCAAATCATTTACCCTTGCATTCATCTAGTAAGACTTCAGTGTCAATTATAAGCTCGCTAGCATTAGCTGCTAACTAACACTAACCTTCACTCTGCCTAGCAAATCTGTTTAGCAAAGATGAAAGCTAGCTAATTCACATTTAAATGCATTTCTATTGGTGCTTTGCAAACCTCTTTCCAGGGATAAGGAAGATACACTATCTCTTTACAGATGGGAAAGAAATGGCAGAAGAATATGACTTGACAACAGATGAGCTCATTGGTAAGCTTGTTTCAGATTAGACAACATCTTCTAAAAAAGTATCCTGCATTAGCTACATTGCTTCCTGTGCATTATATTATTTCCACTCTCAGCTGTTGTTACTTACATGTATTCTTACTTTGCAGTACGAAAGTGGCGTTCAAAAAGCACCTTGAAGGGACAGGGACCATGGGAGATAGAAGTCGGAGAGCCAGTCCCATCTACTGTAGCCTGTTTGGAATCAGATGTTATCAAGGAAAACTGTTCAAACGTGAGTTGTATTATACAATATTTACATCTGTTATATTTCAGGCCATGATCTAAATTGCTAATTGATTCTAGTTCACTATCACCAACAGTACTCATCCAAATGTGTCAACTAATGCTTTTACGATCGTGGAATTAACTTAATTTTCATCATTTCACTATTAAATTAATCGTCAATAAACAGTATGCATTTAACAGTACAATGCTCTGTTGTATTTCCTCAGCCTGTATTTATGCGCAAAGACACAAAGACCAGTTTCCTGTGGAGAGTCCGGAACCTTCCGTACCCCAAAGAGGTCTACAACATTTCAGTGGAGCCTGATCAACGATGCTGCATCATACGAACAAATAACAAAAAGTAACATCCGAATAGCCTCTATTCCACTCTCATGCCAAAATGCTTTAATAGTTAAGCATACAGTTGATATGTTTCCCCTCCTTGGAAATCTACTGATAAACTGCTAGGCCTATATCACTTCAGATATCGTTAACTACAGGTCCCTGAAAAGTAATGCCACATTCAAAGTCTATATAATTTATACAGTTGTAACATCTTCACAATGGAGAAGGCCTCCTATATTTTCCTTTATTTTCTTTGTCAGTGCTTGTTACAGTTCTGCATATGTAAGTGAGGCTGGCTCTCCTATAGGTGGCACTGTTGACAAAAATATTGATCTCTTGCGCTCAAGAAACCCTTTTCCCACTGCGGTGTGTTATCCTTTGCAGGTACTACAAGAAGTTTAATGTTCCTGATCTGAACCGAAGCCAGCTGCCATTGGATAGTTCCGCGCTCAACTTCACCCACGCCAATAACACGTTAATTGTCAGTGTAAGTACTCCTGACAACAACAACAAACAAACCAACTACAGTACTTCTCAAATCCCACCTTGGATGATTTTACACTGCAAGTCTTATATCCAATATACAGAGACTGATAGGCAAACTTGAGGCTAAACTATAAGGTGATACTGGAGACTAGATTGAAACTATATTTTTGTATTCATCTCACTTGTATCAGAACACGCCTATAAACTCAAGGGAATCATTGAATTAATTACTTAGAACAAACATTAGGATAGCCTACTAAGTATCTGATGAAGAGATTGACCGTTACTTTATGTGTATACCTATCATAATCTGTTTCTCTGTACTATTTCGATTTCTTATTCCTTGTGTTTGTTAAAATTGGCACCCTATTCCCTATATAGTGCTCTACTTTTGAGCCCGACTCTGGTCGAAAGTAGTGCACTATATAGGGAATAAGGAGCCTCTGTGTTATCCCACTTCAGGCCAAACATTACACTACAGGATGTACATGGAAGGGAAAGGGGTTTCTGTAGAGGTAATGACATATTCTGTCTTTCCTTTCAAGTACAAGAAGCCCAAGGAGATATTAACGCTTGAGCACGAGCTACTCCGGGAGGTGAAGAAACTGAAGGGAACCAATGAAGGGGACGTCGACTGCAAAACTCAATGAAGTCCCAGTGTGGATCTGAGGGGATGTCACTCAAACAAGTCGTTTTTGATTTGCACTGGTGATGCAGTATCCTGTATGTTTTCTACTCTGATTTCTGGTTCTCAATGTAAATATTGGAGAATATATTGGAAAAATGTTGCGCAGTGCCTTGTCCATACTTTCCATTGTGTTTATTGCGGTCGGGGCGGGGGGATGTGGAATTGAGACACTGAATTACAAACATAGTTACTTGTTTAAACTTGTTAGTTTTTGATAGAACACTTATAAGTGTTCTGTAAAAAAGATACATTTGAGAAATGTCACTGCTGTTCTGTAAAAAGTTCTGAATCGTTGTTGTCGAGATACGAACACTTATTGGGTTTAATACGTGATGTTGTCCTTTGAAGATGAATACAATTCCTTAACATTGTTAACAACTGTCTCTACGTCTCTCCTTTCCCTTAACTATGCAAACTATTAGTTGTTAAAATACTCCAAACGCAGAGAGTTCATCCCCCTCCCACAATTCTTGGTCTCCTTCCCTTGTAAACCACTTTGACACACAATGCCTTTTCCCTATTCTTTCCACACACAAACACACACACACTGTTCTCGACGGGGTCGCCCTTACAAGCACGTCCCATTTGTGTTAACTGAATACCCTTATGCTCATGATTGTGCAGCCCAGAGTAGGCCACCCTGAAAGCCATTATGGCCGAGCTAGCCAGTACTAGCAGGTCTTACTGGTCCCCTGAGCCTGGCCCTGTCCTCCAGGGGGTGACTTTACTGGCCCAGAGTCCTCCAACAAATTCTCTTGCAAACCCCAAGACTGGGGATAGCCAAGGATAGGTATGGAGCTTGGATGACAGAAGCACTATATTACTGGGAAGTGAACAAGTCGTATGCTTCTTTGTAAATATAGGTTCTTGCATGACAGTAGTATTGAATTACTGCAAAGTGGAAAAAGGTTGTAGTCTCTTTTGTAAATCGAGTACCACGGTGAGCCACAACGAGAAACGTTATCTGACTGAATGCTTGCTAACTTTGACCATCAAACTCTAGGGATTTGAGTAACAAGACATATCTGACTAAGCTAATATGACTGAGGTTTGACCATCAAAGTTTGATTGAATGAAATGAAAAGTGAAGTTTTACTGATTGACTTTTTACCACAATGTGTTATTGTATAGCAGCTTACCTAAAGCAGTTCAAAACAAAACATAGATGCTGCATGAAAAGAAAACAATGCTGCAGAAAAGGAACAATTCCATTTAAATATAGATTCCTCTAACCTAGTGGTGATTCCTTGCATTTCTGGGACTCTATGTGCCTAACCAAGTGAGCAGTACAAGGGCTATACACGGCGACTAAACCACAGGTCACTCACTATTGTGCTTTGCATACTTCCTAAAGGGGAGGAGATGTGTCATGGGATTTGGGAACCAGATCCAACCAAAGCATAAGATCTGAGAAAATACTTCTCAACTAATTTCTCAAATCAAGAGTGGCTGTTGGATTGCTTTGACTTTGTGTTGTCCAAATAAAATATTGGACACGGAATTAAACGACCATTTGGAGGGTGATTTGCGTACACTGCTGTCTTTTCTCATTTGGCAGAGCAGGATAATGCTTCAATTAAAGTGCATGATGTGTCCTAGTAGCCATTGAGCCATGAGGATAGCCATTCATTTCTCAATAGGAGTAACAATAATAACACTAAAAGTTCTGGGTTTTTATCCTGTCAGATTTATTGAACCTTTTTGATCACAGCTTTTAGTTGTTCATTTGTTTGCAAGTCCTCAAAGCTGGCGGCGCTTGGCGCTTAGCTATACTGAAAAACCATTCCTCATATTTTGAATCGAACCTTTAGCAAACAACCAATAGGACATCCAGACTTCAAACAGTGAGAAAGAGAGAGGAAGGGAATAGAGAGAGAGAGGGACTGCTCTGATTATGTTGTGCAGCCAGGCTGACCGGGTCTTCTTCGCCGTCATCTGATTCTTTGGTGCAGCCAGGCTGACCGGGTCTTCTTCCCCGTCATCCGATTCTGTTGTGTGGCCAGGCCGACTGGGTCTTCTTCCCCCTGTCATTTGGCCTCTGCCGGTCATGCTCAGTTGCTCCTGGGAAAGAGAGGAGGTTTTCTTTCTGCCACGTCCTTTCATTCCCGAATGCCTCTTCCCAGCCATTCCCCCTCTTTCAGCCGGTGCCACATTTTGCCACACTGAGCCCTGGTGCTCTTTCTCTTCCTCCTTCCCTCCCTCCTTCCTGTGAGACTAGCTTCTTTTTGATAACTGACCCCTCCTCGTGTTATTATTCGAACCCACTATTGTATAACATGTCCTTTTATATGAGGGCCACAAAGGGCCCATTTGATCACAGGGTTACGGTGTGTGATCGTGAGAAATGCAACTACATGGTGGTAACCTTTGTCTCGAAACAAAATTGTGGGCTGACCTCATCTGCTTTTAATGCATAGCCCCAGCTATTCAGGCCCAAGTCTCACTCGCTGAGCACATTGAATTGCAGAAGCCTGACACAGATATTGCCACTCAGTTATCTGGGTCTCCAGTTTTTTAGGCAACGTTAGAACCTTTGGGACCCCAAAGTGACCCAGCTAGACAAATGGTTAGAAACGGCGCATTGACTCAAAATTATTTTGGGATTTTAATATACACTCTACAATAAATATTTCCATCATTTAAAAGTATTTTACAAATCTTCCAATTAAAAATATATTCATATATGTAGAAAACAGACTAACGAAAATGGCCTCCTAAATGCAAAATAATGTGTTTTACATGTATTTACTGTTAATTAGTTGATGCAACCACATGATGATCCAAACATAGCTGCCATGTAATGTGTATTCATTATTTCTCTCTCATAACATCCTCTCTTTATAGCTGAGTAGGGTTCTCACTAAGCCCAGGATGTCCTTTCATTCATTCAAATCTCATCGAGGGCTTGAGCACTAAAATCGTCCTCTGGTTATAAAAACGCTTTCCTACGAATAAACCTCGGTCTGACGTAGCAGATTAGATAGCCTACTTATTGTTTTAGACACAATCCAGTACAAAACATAACAAAAGGAGTCCTTGCAAGGAGCAGAAATGTGGTAGTGGTATTTTTGTTTGGTGTGTTCCCCTCCCTCCCTATGCTTCCTCTTCTTCTTCGTCTGTTCTTTCCTCAGTGGGCCCCTGAGCTGTGGTGATGGGTATGTTTAGTCCTCCGAGGGTGGAAGGGGACCACAGGGAGGGGGAGGGCATCAAAGGGCTGGGTGACACCCAGGAGGTGGCCCCTGGGCTGGCGTTTCATGAAGTGGGCCTCCCTCTGGTGTTGCTTGGTCCTGGAGGCCTTGCGGGGTCTTCCTTTGCGTGTGAAGGCCATGTACCATCCCTCATATTTAGCGTTCTGGAGAGCAGTGTAGTTGTTCTCCAGAACGATCTCTGTGAAGATGCAGTCTTTGCCGCGACCCTTCCGCTGTTGGTGAGAGAGGGGGGGGGGGGGGGGGGGGGTGAGAGACAGAATGACTGAATGATTTAGGGGGTCAGTCTCTGAGGATGTTAAAATATTGTTTTGACAAGTAAATGTCCTATCAATCCTTCAAGTTTCTTTCCAAATCATGTCCAACTCCCTACAAGGGCTTTTCTGGTCATAACTCAAGTGAAGAGCCTTACACAGGACAGACATAACTTTTCCCTGAAACTTTGTATTCATGGTCACTGAATGATATGACTGAATGATTTAGGGGGTCAGTCTCTGAGGATGTTAAAATATTGTTTTGACAAGTAAATGTCCTATCAATCCTTCAAGTTTCTTTCCAAATCATGTCCAACTCCCTACAAGGGCTTTTCTGGTCATAACTCAAGTGAAGAGCCTTACACAGGACAGACATAACTTTTCCCTGAAACTTTGTATTCATGGTCACAGTCAAAATGATGACAGAACTTATTGAACTCAACTGACCTTCAGGGCTCACATGAAAAGAGATGTACATTTCAATGTGACTTCCCTAAATAAAGGATTAATAAATAAATCTAATATTTACCTTGCCAATCAATTTCCCCGTCTTGTTCATGCAGATGTAGTAGCCAGTCTTTGCTCCTTTGATCCGAATACGACTACCAAACGTGTCCGTCTCCACCACAAGTTTGGCTAGAAAAACATAAAACACATAATATTCTTAACTTTATTCAGCTCAGATACAATGCACAATGATTCTCAAGCTTATGAGGTTATTCTATTTTGTGAACACGATATGCATGCATTTGTAACTTTGAGCTAAAACCCTTGTGAAAAATAATCCAATAGCGGTATCATTTGAGACTGAATTGAACTTGAAGACTGTGAGACTATGCCGGCCCAGTAGTATTGACGTGATGACATCAGAAAGGGTGTAAAGTTATTGCAATGACTGGTTCAGAGGACTACATTTAACCTCGATCTAATAACCTTAAGTTATGTATTATATTATAATGACTTTAGCAGAGTTCTACTACTCGTTATCATGGCATCAATCTTGCATGCAGCGGTGAGAAAAGTATTGTATATAGCAAAACATTCAAACATAAATTAAATTCGAAACATTGGCAAAAAACACTATAGTCTTTTAGAATAGCAGCAAGTGGCTTTGACTTCGCACTGAGCCATTGTCATTGAACGGCTATAAAATGCCGCGCTACGCTCCACTTAGATGATGGGGAGGAAGGAGGAACAAGGGAGTGAGAGAACATAGCGGTCAGCGACACAGCCACAAAAGCACCGAGCAGTGGTCAGATTTGGGCCTGCTACAAGAGTGACACCCACTTAGGACATGCACGCTCGAGCCAAGGCGAGGTGTGTGTGTGTGTGTGTTTGAGGGAGAGGGAGATGAAGAAAGAAGAGCAGAGAGAGAAAAGAGGGGATAAAATGAAGATGCTGACTTCACCGCTCTTTATTAACCGAGTCATACTTTGAGTTGTAAAGCAATGAAAATTCCTCATTAAATGACACTCCAAAAAGCAGGCAGCAGGCATAGGGAGAAATGGATGGTTGTGGTGGAAAGATGGCTAGACAGACCAAAAAAAATACTTTGGTGACAGGAATTTGCTCCCTTTAAATTTCAGACAATTTTTTCCTTGTGGGGAGAAAAAATTCCCAACCTCACATAGATTTAATCAAAACAGCTGTCTATATTGTACACTTTGTCCATAGGCTATACTCTAAGAAAAAAATGTTCTAAAAGGGTTCTTTATCTGTCACTATAGGATAAGCCCTTTTGGTTCCAGGTAGTACCACTTTGGGTTCCATCTAGAAACCTCTGTAGAAAGGGTTCTACATGGAACCCGAAAGGATTCAATCTGCAACCAAAAAGGGTTCTTCAAAGGGTTCTCCTATGGGGACAGCCGAATAACCTTTTAAGGGTCTAGATAGCACTTTTTTTCAAATAGTGCACAGGAGTCCTATGAATACGTCTAGACTTGGCAGAAATGCAGTTGACCCAAACCCTTCCAAAAACAATGCATTGTCTGTAAGGGCCATTCAGCACCCCTCTGGATAAGTGAGTTAAAACAATTCTGTTTTATCAATGACATTTATCACATTTTTGTAATTCTCGTGGCAAAGGTCAATCAGTCACTGATATTTTAAACCACTAAATCTAATGTAAAAATGTCGTACTTTTTTTGGGTATGTTTAAGCAGATATGAATGAATGTATTTTTTGTTCAAAGGATGGACTTGAGAGAGCTACTGTATATTTATAACATTGAAATATTTCGGTATTTGAATATTCATTGACATCTGTCCATCAAAGACCAGTGGGGGACAGAATTAAACAAAAACACATTCGCCTCAAATAACTTTGGGTAAAAAATAGGGCGTCTCAAGGTTATGAAAATTGCAAGTCATATTTCTTTCTTTCAACCGCTTCTGAGAGGGTAAACTACTCAGTAACTGTTAAGAAGGTAGAAAGTAAGACGAGTTCTGATGTGTTTACCAGATATTCTGAGTGGGTTTCTCCCGAGAATCCCAGTCCAGAACAATACTATAGAATCCATTTCGAAAGTATTCTCTCCCTCCCGCCGCTTACTCAAACCTAGACTTCTTCATGCTAAATAGAACTGTTTGCTTTTTAAATGGTAACATTTTCATAATATACCTACTTTTCTTCTCCAATAGGCTTACATGACTTGTAAATTGAGGTGTCCATAAGTAGACAGGTCATTTCAAAATCTGGAATAGGCCTAGGCCTGTTAAATCCTACAATTATTACGAAAATACCTAGGCCTACTTGAAGGCTCCCGTTTCATTCTAGGCGTGATTTATTCGTTTCTTACCGTGCACAGCTCCGTCGTCGCCCATGGCATTCACTTTCTTATTGCCCAGAACCTGGACATGTTTGCCGCTGGTCCGGCTGTAGAGCTGGTAGGTCCGAATCAACCGGCGGCTCATTCGGTCAGACAACCGGCACTGCTCGTTCACATGGTGCTTGAAATTAGGAGGTGGGGAGTGGGACTGCACTGTGTTCTATCAAACAAGAAAAACATACAATAAAAATGCATGAATAAAAGCATTGAAGTAAAAAATTAAAGCATCAATGAGAGAATAGCCGAACTGATCATTAATGCGAATTGATGTTCAGTCTAAACGAATGAGAAGCAGATCAAGTTATTTTCCAACTAAAACATATTTATATATTTCAATGAACACCAATCATATGCTTTTCATATGGAGCTCGGCTATAGGCATTTCAAAGGGAATTGCGGGCACATGGCTTTCAGAAGAGAAAAAGTGCCCTTGTACGGGGAGTTTTTGGGAGATGCACGCAGCGAGTCCGCTGTCCTCACTCGAGATGACATGCCTATGATAGGTTGTTTTACCACGAATGATCTTTCACCCCCATCTCCCTTAGCTATATCCCTTAACGATTATTTTTCAATTCAGCCATACGCCATCCCCATATGTTTTAACAATTACCTTTTAGGCTCGCGTTTACGTCTTTTCAAGATGTTTGACTTGTTGCCAACTGCTTAGGGCTCGTAATAAAATGTTTTCATTGTTATTACACTTTTACTGCAGATATGCAAACGAATTGGATTAATATCAATAAGAATAAAAATGCTTGTAAATGGGTATAATTAGTCGCATTGATGGACTGAAATCTTTTTAAGGGGCTATGAAATGTTATTGTATGCCCATTGCTCTGCAAACTTCATAAAAATGCATGCAAGTTCGTACCTGTGTGTAAAAACACAGCGCTAAGAACTGAAGTAACCTGAAACATAAAAAAGAAAAAAAGAATAATATTTATGTTTCATATACATTTCCAAATATGTCAAGTAACTGTATAGGCCTATATAGCCAATTCCTTAAATCTTAACAGTTCAGTAGTATAATAACTCACAGGTAGCCTAATCTCGATGTTCTAAGCCTCATATTGAAATAAGTCAAATATTTCTTCATGAATTCCACTATTCCGATTCCACATGAGTTCTCTGGGAAATAACAGTCCTTCCCAGCGGGAATTTCAGCTTGGATTTTATCTCCCTTCTGTTACAGCTTATAAATTGATAGCCCTACGATGGAGATCCAGAAACAACTGAAGGTTCGGTCCAATGTTCCAGGTAGGATTCACATTCACTCATTGACAGTATTCACAATAAAACGTTCCAGGACGATTTAAAGACGTTCAGGGGGCCATCCAGAATTATAAGTCCCAGGGATAGAAATCGCACTGTGATCAAACGACCACTGTTATTCCACAAGTAGGTCAATTCCCTCTCGTGTCAGTCATCCCTCCTCTGCAGAATTCAAGGTCTTCTTTGATGTTGCTTAGTAGAGATAATGTATATCCCGGTTTCTTTCGTGGAATTGTAATACATCCATATGCACTGGTGGGATGGAATTATTACGCGCATGGAGATTAGCCTATTTGTATGCATATTTTACGCGCGACAGTGAGGAGATGCATGTCCATTCAATAATAAAAAAAAATTGAATCTTGCATAGATATGAATTAAAAATGGTAGCAAAATGTATAGTTCTATGTATTTGTAGCCACTGGTGATGTTTGCCTCAAAGAAACGCTGTTAGATGGTCGGTATAGCGGGGCTCCAATGTCAACTTCCCACACGTGTGTTTCTTGTGGTCCGGTTTACTTCAGAATACAGCGGATCCTGCGGTCATCATTTAAATACGTTCACTTGCGAGAAAGGCAATATCCTTGCAGAGAGCAGGCGGAGCCTTTGGTGGGAGACAGTAACAGGCTGAGGAGGACTGAAAGTGGCATGTATTGATTGACACCTGACCATGTTGAGGTATTTCACAAATATGAGGAACATTAATTGACAAGGCTTTGTGCCTTATTAGGCTACTTCCAGTGTTGGGATTGTTCCCGATTTCACAAGTTATCAAACATGAATGTTTCAGCTCAATTCTTGATAGTATAAAACATGAACAATCCCAAACAAACCTATGAATTGCTATTTGTCAACTAATCAATCAACTAATTCATTTCCAATAAACCACGAATAAAGTTTAAATACAAATATTAATATAATGTAGATATTGGCCCAACTGCATCAAACAACAGACTAGCAAAGAAACCAAGAAAACATACTAAATGTTAGTGGTTGTTTCACACTGGAGGTTAGTGGTTGTTTCATACTGCAGGTTAGTGGTTGTTTCACACTGGAGGTTAGTATTTGTTTCACACTGGAGGTTAGTGGTTGTTTCATACTGCAGGTTAGTGGTTGTTTCACACTGGAGGTTAGTGGTTGTTTCACACTGGAGGTTAGTGGTTGTTTCACACTGGAGGTTAGTGGTTGTTTCATACTGCAGGTTAGTGGTTGTTTCATACTGCAGGTTAGTGGTTGTTTCACACTGGAGGTTAGTGGTTGTTTCACACTGGAGGTTAGTGGTTGTTTCACACTGGAGGTTAGTGGTTGTTTCACACTGGAGGTTAGTGGTTGTTTCATACTGGAGGTTAGTGGTTGTTTCACACTGGAGGTTAGTGGTTGTTTCACACTGGAGGTTAGTGGTTGTTTCACACTGGAGGTTAGTGGTTGTTTCACACTGGAGGTTAGTGGTTGTTTCACACTGGAGGTTAGTGGTTGTTTCACACTGGAGGTTAGTGGTTGTTTCATACTGCAGGTTAGTGGTTGTTTCATACTGGAGGTTAGTGGTTGTTTCATACTGCAGGTTAGTGGTTGTTTCATACTGCAGGTTAGTGGTTGTTTCACACTGGAGGTTAGTGGTTGTTTCATACTGCAGGTTAGTGGTTGTTTCACACTGGAGGTTAGTGGTTGTTTCACACTGGAGGTTAGTGGTTGTTTCATACTGCAGGTTAGTGGTTGTTTCTTACTGCATATTGGTGGTTGTTTCATACTGCAGGTTAGAGGATGTTTCATACTGGAGGTTAGTGGTTGTTTCAAATTGCAGGTCAGAGTTTGTTTCAAACTCGTTAGTGGTTGTTTCATACTGCAGGTTAGTGGTTGTTTCATACTGAATGTTAGTGGTTGTTTCATAATGAATGTTAGTGGTTGTTTCATACTGAATGTTAGTGGTTGTTTCATACTGAATGTTAGTGGTTGTTTAATACTGCATATTGGGGATTGTTTCATACTGGAGGTTAGTGGTTGTTTCAAACTGCAGGTTAGAGGATGTTTCATACTGAATGTTAGTGGTTGTTTCATACTGCAGGTTAGTGGTTGTTTCATACTGCAGGTTAGTGGTTGTTTCATACTGAATGTTAGTGGTTGTTTCATACTGAATGTTAGTGGTTGTTTCATACTGAATGTTAGTAGTTGTTTCATACTGAATGTTAGTGGTTGTTTCATACTGAATGTTAGTGGTTGTTTCATACTGAATGTTAGTGGTTGTTTCATACCTTACGTTAGTGCTTGTTTAATACTGCATATTGGGGATTGTTTCATACTGGAGGTTAGTGGTTGTTTCATACTGCAGGTTAGTGGTTGTTTCTTACTGCAGGTTAGTGGTTGTTTCATACTGAATTACATTTACATTTACATTTAAGTCATTTAGCAGAAGCTCTTATCCAGAGCGACTTACAAATTGGTGCATTCACCTTATGATATCCAGTGGAACAACCACTTTACAATAGTGCATCTAACTCTTTTAAGGGGGAGGGGGGGGTTAGGAAGATTACTTTATCCTATCCTAGGTATTCCTTAAAGAGGTGGGGTTTCAGGTGTCTCCGGAAGGTGGTGATTGACTCCGCTGACCTGGCGTCGTGAGGGAGTTTGTTCCACCATTGGGGTGCCAGAGCAGCGAACAGTTTTGACTGGGCTGAGCGGGAACTGTACTTCCTCAGAGGTAGGGAGGCGAGCAGGCCAGAGGTGGATGAACGCAGTGCCCTTGTTTGGGTGTAGGGCCTGATCAGAGCCTGAAGGTACGGAGGTGCCGTTCCCCTCACAGCTCCGTAGGCAAGCACCATGGTCTTGTAGCGGATGCGAGCTTCAACTGGAAGCCAGTGGAGAGAGCGGAGGAGCGGGGTGACGTGAGAGAACTTGGGAAGGTTGAACACCAGACGGGCTGCGGCGTTCTGGATGAGTTGTAGGGGTTTAATGGCACAGGCAGGGAGCCCAGCCAACAGCGAGTTGCAGTAATCCAGACGGGAGATGACAAGTGCCTGGATTAGGACCTGCGCCGCTTCCTGTGTGAGGCAGGGTCGTACTCTGCGAATGTTGTAGAGCATGAACCTACAGGAACGGGTCACCGCCTTGATGTGAGTTGAGAACGACAGGGTGTTGTCCAGGATCACGCCAAGGTTCTTAGCGCTCTGGGAGGAGGACACAATGGAGTTGTCAACCGTGATGGCGAGATCATGGAACGGGCAGTCCTTCCCCGGGAGGAAGAGCAGCTCCGTCTTGCCGAGGTTCAGCTTGAGGTGGTGATCCGTCATCCACACTGATATGTCTGCCAGACATGCAGAGATGCGATTCGCCACCTGGTTATCAGAGGGGGGAAAGGAGAAGATTAATTGTGTGTCGTCTGCATAGCAATGATAGGAGAGGCCATGTGAGGATATGACAGAGCCAAGTGACTTGGTGTATAGCGAGAATAGGAGAGGGCCTAGAACAGAGCCCTGGGGGACACCAGTGGTGAGAGCACGTGGTGCGGAGACAGATTCTCGCCACGCCACCTGGTAGGAGCGACCTGTCAGGTAGGACGCAATCCAAGCGTGGGCCGCGCCGGAGATGCCCAGCTCGGAGAGGGTGGAGAGGAGGATCTGATGGTTCACAGTATCAAAGGCAGCCGATAGGTCTAGAAGGATGAGAGCAGAGGAGAGAGAGTTAGCTTTAGCAGTGCGGAGCGCCTCCGTGACACAGAGAAGAGCAGTCTCAGTTGAATGACTAGTCTTGAAACCTGACTGATTTGGATCAAGAAGGTCATTCTGAGAGAGATAGCAGGAGAGCTGGCCAAGGACGGCACGTTCAAGAGTTTTGGAGAGAAAAGAAAGAAGGGATACTGGTCTGTAGTTGTTGACATCGGAGGGATCGAGTGTAGGTTTTTTCAGAAGGGGTGCAACTCTCGCTCTCTTGAAGACGGAAGGGACGTAGCCAGCGGTCAAGGATGAGTTGATGAGCGAGGTGAGGTAAGGGAGAAGGTCTCCGGAAATGGTCTGGAGAAGAGAGGAGGGGATAGGGTCAAGCGGGCAGGTTGTTGGGCGGCCGGCCGTCACAAGACGCGAGATTTCATCTGGAGAGAGAGGGGAGAAAGAGGTCAAAGCACAGGGTAGGGCAGTGTGAGCAGAACCAGCGGTGTCGTTTGACTTAGCAAACGAGGATCGAATGTCGTCGACCTTCTTTTCAAAATGGTTGACGAAGTCATCCGCAGAGAGGGAGGAGGGGGGAGGAGGGGGAGGAGGATTCAGGAGGGAGGAGAAGGTGGCAAAGAGCTTCCTAGGGTTAGAGGCAGATGCTTGGAATTTAGAGTGGTAGAAAGTGGCTTTAGCAGCAGAGACAGAAGAGGAGAATGTAGAGAGGAGGGAGTGAAAGGATGCCAGGTCCGCAGGGAGGCGAGTTTTCCTCCATTTCCGCTCGGCTGCCCGGAGCCCTGAATGTTAGTGGTTGTTTCATACTGAATGTTAGTGGTTGTTTCATACCTTACGTTAGTGCTTGTTTAATACTGCATATTGGGGATTGTTTCATACTGGAGGTTAGTGGTTGTTTCAAACTGCAGGTTAGAGGTTGTTTAGTGCAGGTTATTGGTTGTTTCATACTGGAGGTTAGTGGTTGTTTCATACTGGAGGTTAGTGGTTGTTTCATACTGCAGGTTAGAGTTTGTTTCATACTGGAGGTTAGTGGTTGTTTCTTTCTTCAGGTTAGTGGTTGTTTCATACTGCAGGTTAGTGGATGTTTCATACTGGAGGTTAGTGGTTGTTTCATACTGCAGGTTAGAGGTTGTTTCTTTCTTCAGGTTAGTGGTTGTTTCATACTGCAGGTTAGTGGTTGTTTCATACTGCAGGTTAGTGGTTGTTTCATACTGCAGGTTAGTGGTTGTTTCATACTGCAGGTTAGTGGTTGTTTCATACTGCAGGTTAGTGGTTGATTCATACTGCAGGTTAGTGGTTGTTTCATACTGCAGGTTAGTGGTTGTTTCATATTGGAGGTTAGTGATTTATTCATACTAGGGGTTAGTGGTTGTTTCATACTGCAGGTTAGTGGTTGTTTCATCCTGCATATTGGTGGTTGTTTCATACTGGAGGTTAGTGGTTGTTTCATACTGCAGGTTAGAGATTGTTTCATACTGCAGGTTTGTGGATGTTTCATACTGCAGGTTAGTGGTTGTTTCTTACTGCAGGTTGGTGGTTGTTTCATACTGCAGGTTAGAGGATGTTTCATACTGGAGGTTAGTGGTTGTTTCATACTGCAGGTTAGTGGTTGTTTCATACTGCAGGTTAGTGGTTGTTTCATACTGCAGGTTAGTGGTTGTTTCATACTGCAGGTTAGTGGTTGTTTCATACTGCAGGTTAGTGGTTGATTCATACTGCAGGTTAGTGGTTGTTTCATACTGCAGGTTAGTGGATGTTTCATACTGGAGGTTAGTGGTTGTTTCATACTGCAGGTTAGAGGTTGTTTCTTTCTTCAGGTTAGTGGTTGTTTCATACTGCAGGTTAGTGGTTGTTTCATACTGCAGGTTAGAGATTGTTTCATACTGCAGGTTTGTGGATGTTTCATACTGCAGGTTAGTGGTTGTTTCTTACTGCAGGTTGGTGGTTGTTTCATACTGCAGGTTAGAGGATGTTTCATACTGGAGGTTAGTGGTTGTTTCATACTGCAGGTTAGAGGTTGTTTCTTTCTTCAGGTTAGTGGTTGTTTCATACTGCAGGTTAGTGGTTGTTTCATACTGCAGGTTAGTGGTTGTTTCATACTGCAGGTTAGTGGTTGTTTCATACTGCAGGTTAGTGGTTGTTTCATACTGCAGGTTAGTGGTTGATTCATACTGCAGGTTAGTGGTTGTTTCATACTGCAGGTTAGTGGTTGTTTCATATTGGAGGTTAGTGATTTATTCATACTAGGGGTTAGTGGTTGTTTCATACTGGAGGTTAGTGGTTGTTTCATTTTTAATATTAGTGGTTGTTTCATACTGGAGGTTTGTGGTTGTTTCATCCTGCATATTGGTGGTTGTTTCATACTGGAGGTTAGTGGTTGTTTCATACTGCAGGTTAGAGATTGTTTCATACTGCAGGTTTGTGGATGTTTCATACTGCAGGTTAGTGGTTGTTTCTTACTGCAGGTTGGTGGTTGTTTCATACTGCAGGTTAGTGGATGTTTCATACTGGAGGTTAGTGGTTGTTTCATACTGCAGGTTAGAGGTTGTTTCTTTCTTCAGGTTAGTGATTGTTTCATACTGCAGGTTAGTGGTTGTTTCATACTGCAGGTTAGTGGTTGTTTCATACTGCAGGTTAGTGGTTGTTTCATATTGGAGGTTAGTGATTTATTCATACTAGGGGTTAGTGGTTGTTTCATACTGCAGGTTAGTGGTTGTTTCATACTGCAGGTTAGTGGTTGTTTCATATTGGAGGTTAGTGATTTATTCATATTGGAGGTTAGTGGTTGTTTCATACTGCAGGTTAGTGGTTGTTTCATACTGCAGGTTAGAGATTGTTTCATACTGCAGGTTAGAGGATGTTTCATACTGGAGGTTAGTGGTTGTTTCATACTGCAGGTTAGAGGTTGTTTCTTTCTTCAGGTTAGTGGTTGTTTCATACTGCAGGTTAGTGGTTGTTTCATACTGCAGGTTAGTGGTTGTTTCATACTGCAGGTTAGTGGTTGTTTCATACTGCAGGTTAGTGGTTGTTTCATACTGCAGGTTAGTGGTTGATTCATACTGCAGGTTAGTGGTTGTTTCATACTGCAGGTTAGTGGTTGTTTCATATTGGAGGTTAGTGATTTATTCATACTAGGGGTTAGTGGTTGTTTCATACTGGAGGTTAGTGGTTGTTTCATTTTTAATATTAGTGGTTGTTTCATACTGGAGGTTTGTGGTTGTTTCATCCTGCATATTGGTGGTTGTTTCATACTGGAGGTTAGTGGTTGTTTCATACTGCAGGTTAGAGATTGTTTCATACTGCAGGTTTGTGGATGTTTCATACTGCAGGTTAGAGGATGTTTCATACTGGAGGTTAGTGGTTGTTTCATACTGCAGGTTAGAGGTTGTTTCTTTCTTCAGGTTAGTGGTTGTTTCATACTGCAGGTTAGTGGTTGTTTCATACTGCAGGTTAGTGGTTGTTTCATACTGCAGGTTAGTGGTTGTTTCATACTGCAGGTTAGTGGTTGTTTCATACTGCAGGTTAGTGGTTGATTCATACTGCAGGTTAGTGGTTGTTTCATACTGCAGGTTAGTGGTTGTTTCATATTGGAGGTTAGTGATTTATTCATACTAGGGGTTAGTGGTTGTTTCATACTGGAGGTTAGTGGTTGTTTCATTTTTAATATTAGTGGTTGTTTCATACTGGAGGTTTGTGGTTGTTTCATCCTGCATATTGGTGGTTGTTTCATACTGCAGGTTAGAGATTGTTTCATACTGCAGGTTTGTGGATGTTTCATACTGCAGGTTTGTGGATGTTTCATACTGCAGGTTAGAGGATGTTTCATACTGGAGGTTAGTGGTTGTTTCATACTGCAGGTTAGAGGTTGTTTCTTTCTTCAGGTTAGTGGTTGTTTCATACTGCAGGTTAGTGGTTGTTTCATACTGCAGGTTAGTGGTTGTTTCATACTGGAGGTTAGTGGTTGATTCATACTGGAGGTTAGTGGTTGATTCATACTTCAGGTTAGTTGTTGTTTCATACTTCAGGTCAGTGGTTGTTTCATACTTCAGGTTAGGTGACCTACACTACCGTTCAAAAGTTTGGAGTCACTTCGAAATGTCCTTGTTTTTGAAAGAAAAGCACATTTTTTCATCCATTAAAATAACATCAAATTGTGTCGACATTGTTAGACATTGTAGACATTGTTAATGTTGTAAATGACTATTGTAGCTGGAATCGGCAGATTTTGTATGGAATATCTACATAGGCGTACAGAGTCCCTTTATCAGCAACCATCACTCCTGTGTTCGAATGGCATGTTGTGTTAGCTAATCCAAGTTTATAATTTTAAAAGGCTAGTTGATTAAATAGTACTCGCAAAACACCAGTCTCAACTTCAACAGGGATGAGGCGACTCCGGGATGCTGGCCTTCTAGGCACTGTTCCTTTGTCCAGTGTCTGTGTTCTTTTGCCCATCTTAATCTTTTCTTTTTATTGGCCAGTCTGAGATATGGCTTTTTCTTTGCAACTCCTTCTTTGCAAAGGCCAGCATCCCCGAGTCGACTCTTCACTGTTGACATTGAGACTGGTGTTTTGCGGGTACTATTTAATGAAGCTGCCAGCTGAGGACTTGTGAGGTGTCTGTTTCTCAAACTAGACACTCTAATGTACTTGTTCTCTTGCTCAGTTGTGCACCAGGGCCTCCCACTCCTCTTTCTATTCTGGTTAGAGCCAGTTTGCGCTGTTTTGCGAAGGGAGTAGTACACAGCGTTGTACGAGATCTTCAGTTTCTTGGCAATTTCTCGCATGGAATAGCCTTCATTTCTCAGAACAAGAATAGACTGACGAGTTTCAGAAGAAATGTCACGACTTCAACCGAGGCAGGCTCTCCTTCCCGTTCGGGTGGCGCTCGGCGGTCGTCGTCACCGGCCTACTAGCTGCCACTGACTCTTTTTCCTCCCCCTCCTTATGTGTTAATTTGTATCACCTGTGTTTAGGTAATTGGTAATTAGTGTGGCTTTATTAGTCAGCCAGCCCGTACACTTCTTTGTGCGGGATTGTTCATTTGTAGCTTTGGATTTCAGGAGTGGTTTATGTATTGTGGACTGGGTTTGTCTCCCGTGTTTTTGGACAGTTGTTTATGACACCCAGTAAGTCCGTGTTGGACATTTTGTTTGCCAGTTGGGCATTAAAGAATCAACGTATTGAAGCTCTGCTGTTCCTGCGTCTGACTTCACACCCCCCGACACCCAGGTCGTTACAAGAAAGTTATTTATTTCTGGCCATTTTGAGCCTGTAATCGAACCCACAAATGCTGATGCTCCAGATACTCAACTAGTCTAAAGAAGTGTCACAGTTCCAAAAGTGGTGATAAAGGAGTCAGGCGCAGAGAGCAGGGTAGTGAGAAGCAAGTGGATTTCATATTCCAAAAGAATATAACGAGACGGCTACGCCACACATACAAGGGTGCGTCAAGTAACAGTCCAAAACAAACAGGACAAAATCCACATGGAACAGACACCACAAGAAAATACGACAACACAAACAGAAAGACGAGCCCGCACAAAAGTCGGCGGGCCAACTGGGTTTAAATAGCCCACAATGAACCTAAACACAAAACAGGTGCAACAAATCAGACAAAACTAAATGAAACAGAAAAGGGGATCGGTGGCAGCTAGTAGGCCGGAGACGACGACCGCCGAGCGCCGCCCGAACGGGAAGAGGCACCATCTTCGGCGGGATTCGTAACAAGAAGGCCCGTTTTATTGCTTCTTTAATTAGTACAACAGTTTTGTGCTATCATAATTCTAAAATGGTTTTCTAATGATCAATTAGCCTTTTAAAATGATAAACTTTGATTAGCTAACACAATGTGCCATTGGAACACAGGAGTGATGGTTTCTGATAATGGGCTTCTGTATGCCTACTGTATGTAGATATTCCATTAAAAATCAACCGTTTCAGGGCCTCCCGGGTGGCGCAGTTGTCTAGGGCACTGCATCGCAGCGCTAGATGTGCCACCAGAGTCTCTGGGTTTGCGCGTTGTGTTAAGAAGCAGTGCGGCTTGGTTGGGTTGTGCTTCGGAGGACGCATGACTTTCGACCTTCGTCTCTCCCGAGCCCGTACGGGAGTTGTAGCGATGAGACAAGATAGTAATTACTAGCGATTGGATACCACAAAAATTGGGGAGAAAAAGGGGTAAAATTTGAAGAAAAAAAAAGAAATCACCCGTTTCCAGCTACAATAGTCATTTACAACATTAACAATGTCCACACTGTATTTCTGATCAATTTGATGTTCTTTTAATGGACAAAAAATTGGCTTGTCTTTAAAAAACAAGGACATTTCTAAGTGACCCGAAACGTTTGAACGGTAGTGTACACTGTATGGTAAGAACATAACACCAATGTGGTTTATAACAAAGTAATAGTGTTTTAGGAAACCCCAGAAAACCAAGTACATCCCCTAAGAACTATAACACTTCTAGACAGACCCATTTAACTTCTTTCAACATGGTTGGCATCATAACATGCTAATCGCCATACCAATAAAAAATGCTCTACTGTAACTAGTCAGAAAAGAACCAATCACAAGTCCTTTACTCTCTTCTTTTAGACCTGCTTTCTCCTTAGACCTGTGAATAATGTGGGAACCTTTTGTACGCTCAACAGCTCAACAAGCTCAACAGCTCAACAAGCTCAACAAGCTCAACAACTCAACAAGCTCAACAAGCTTAACAGCTCAACAAGCTCAACATCTCAACAAGCTCAACAACTCAACAAGCTCAACAGCTCAACAAGCTCAACAGCTCAACAAGCTCAACAAGCTCAACAGCTCAACAAGCTTAACAGCTCAACAAGCTCAACAGCTCAACAAGCTCAACAAGCTCAACAGCTCAACAAGCTTAACAGCTCAACAAGCTCAACAGCTCAACAAGCTCAACAGCTGTTCAAGTGTCAAAGTATAATTATCTGAATTTCAGTCAAATTCTTTGCAGTAAATCAGTCATTCCGGCCAATGTTAGGGATTTAGAGGGTGGAAATGTACCTGCCTTATTAGTTCCAGAGGGATACTGCAACAACAGAGTTTGCCACCTGGAACGCTTCAGCCACTTTGTTCCTGGGCTGGGTTTTCCAACTCAGTGCCTGACTCCCAAATGCACCCTATTCCCTATATAGTCCACTACTTTCAACCAGGGACCATAGGGCTCTCGTCAAAAGTAGTGCACTACATAGGGAACATGGTGCCATTTGGGACAAAGCCTATGAAACACTGATGGACAACTCGTTTGCTCATTGTGGCACTGGAGTATGCTCTCAGGAGAGTGTGGTCTACCATGGCCTATATATCATAATACATCCAAAGAATGTTCAATGATACATGCTAGCATGGTCCCAGATCTGTTATCGCTGTCTTGCCAACTCAATGCAAGTTGGCAAGGCAGCACAAACAGATCTGGGACCAGGTCACCAGGGTTAAGGAGTAACTCATTACATGTATCAGTTACATGTATCAGTTACATATACAGATGTTGGATCACCCTGTTGCAGGATAACTTTCCTGCAATGCAGGGCATTCAACTCGCAGTGTATTTGAGGTTTAAAAAGGCTTCTGAAGTTTGCTACTTCTTCCTTGAAACGTCAGACTTCATTTTCCATTCCGAAAAATGGATCAACCCCTACAAAATGTCTATGAATTATAATCCACATAATAATTCACATTTCCTGTTGCTGCAGGATTATTACCCTGCTGTAGCAAACTGGCTCATATTAAGATCCCACATCTGAAATCTGATTACAAAAAAAACTGTAATCAGTTACTTCACCAGCAAAGATATTGGAATCAGATTACAGATACTGCAATCTGATTACAGGACCTAGACTTGGCGCTCCGGTACCGCTTGCCGTGCGGCAGCAGAGAAAATAGTCTATGACTAGGGTGGCTGGAGTTTCTGACCATTTTTAGGGCCTTCCTCTGACAGTCTGGTATATACTGTATGAGGCTAGCAGGTTACGTACATGGACAAATTACTCAAATTCAAATGAATAAATTCTGTCCATCAGAAACAGTGGATTCATCTCAAATGGCATCGTATTCCCTATGTAGTGCACTACTTAAAAAAAAAAGTGCACAATAAAGGGAATAGGGTGCCATTTGGGACAAAGGCTGTTTCTGCTCTGAGAAGAGCAGAACCTCTAGAGTTTTCTACTAGGTGGGTCTGTGTACTGTACAGTACGAGTCTTCTTCCTTATCCAACTGTCTGCCTCCTACACTGTTCAGCCCGTGGCTCAGGAATGTTGGCATGGCCTGCAGTGTACCGTAGATTCTATACCCAGCCCAGCTTGCTCTACTAAAGTGTACAAAGTTAGAGTTATTCATCCCTACATCTCTCTCTCTCTCTCTCTCTCTCTCTCTCTCTCTCTCTCTCTCTCTCTCTCTCTCTCTCTCTCTCTCTCTCTCTCTCTCTCTCTCTCTCTCTCTCTCTCTCTCTCTCTCTCTCGCTCTCTCTCTCTCTCTCTCTCTCTCTCTCTCTCAGGGAATGGTTGTCTACTCAAGCACAGTGGACAGACTTCTTTGACTCTGGCTCTCATAACATCATCATCCAACAGCTACCAGCAATTTCTGAACAATTCCCCCCCCCCCCCCCGAGGACAAATGAAACCCAAATGACATTTAGGAGAGGTGATTTGTCAGACATGTTTGTGTAAAACTCCAGACTTCTACCTCAGCCGCCACCTGAAACATATTCCATTCTCTAAAAACTCATCGTTTTTATTCGATCCAACCGCCGCCTAATACTTCTCCTCGTCTCAAGTGACCAGAGGTTCTGGCCTATAACGAGTTCGAGAGGAGTTGTAGTCGAGGCTAGGCGCTGGAACATCTCCAAACATTACCCCTTGTTCCTCAAGACTCTGACTGTTGTATTTCACCTCAGTGTTAGCCTAGTCCCCATAGCCTGTGCTGCTTTTCACATTTGGACCTCGGCTTCGTCGGCTACTAATACAAAGCCTTGGTATCAGCGCGCCACAGAAGACAGCATCACTAGAGGCTGTAAAGAAGAAGAAAGGAGGAGAAAAAGAGAGCAACTTTGGCAAGAGAGCACGTCGGTTATTCTTAGAAGAGTAGTGACTGAATGTCTGAAAAGGCCCCAAGACTGCAGCCTGCAGACTCCCATTCACTCAGAGGTATTATTCCCCAAGCCTAATGCGAGACATAAAAATACACCGTGCCATGAGGCAGGGGCAGTGGAAAGGTAGACACCATAGAGAATGAGGGGAAAAAAAGACAGAATGACAGAGAGAGAGAGAGAGAACGTTCCCAATGTGGAAAAAGAAGAACATTTGGGAATTTGGGGACTTGTAAGTGTCATCTGCTGGTCTGGACTGTCATTCGCCACCAGCCACTGTGGTTTCCTGAACCGCACTGTGAGAGGAGAAGAAGTCCATTCCACTGCTCCAGAGCTCAGATGTGTTATAATTATGTTGCAGCTGTCTGTTATTGCAACGGTGTAAACCGCAGATATGCCTGTGACCGCCCCAATGTTTTCACCTGGTGGTAACTCAGTATGGAACAGTACCACTTTAACAGGGTTACAGCTTGTTTACAACAGTACCACTGTAACAGAGTTACAGCTTGTTTACAACAGTACCACTGTAACAGAGTTACAGCTAGTTTACAACAGTACCACTGTAACAGAGTTACAGCTAGTTTACAACAGTACCACTGTAACAGGGTTACAGCTTGTTCACAACAGTACCACTGTAACAGAGTTACAGCTAGTTTACAACAGTACCACTGTAACAGGGTTACAGCTTGTTCACAACAGTACCACTGTAACAGGGTTACAGCTAGTTCACAACAGTACCACTGTAACAGGGTTACAGCTAGTTTACAACAGTACCACTGTAACAGGGTTACAGCTAGTTTACAACAGTACCACTGTAACAGGGTTACAGCTTGTTCACAACAGTACCACTGTAACAGGGTTACAGCTAGTTTACAACAGTACCACTGTAACAGGGTTACAGCTTGTTCACAACAGTACCACTGTAACAGGGTTACAGCTTGTTCACAACAGTACCACTGTAACAGGGTTACAGCTAGTTCACAACAGTACCACTGTAACAGGGTTACAGCTAGTTTACAACAGTACCACTGTAACAGGGTTACAGCTTGTTCACAACAGTACCACTGTAACAGGGTTACAGCTAGTTTACAACAGTACCACTGTAACAGGGTTACAGCTAGTTCACAACAGTACCACTGTAACAGGGTTACAGCTAGTTCACAACAGTACCACTGTAACAGGGTTACAGCTAGTTTACAACAGTACCACTGTAACAGGGTTACAGCTAGTTCACAACAGTACCACTGTAACAGGGTTACAGCTTGTTTACAACAGTACCACTGTAACAGGGTTACAGCTAGTTTACAACAGTACCACTGTAACAGGGTTACAGCTTGTTTACACCAGTACCACTGTAACAGGGTTACAGCTAGTTTACAACAGTGCCACTGTAACAGGGTTACGGCTTGTTTACACCAGTACCACTGTAACAGGGTTACAGCTTGTTTACACCAGTGCCACTGTAACAGGGTTACAGCTAGTTCACAACAGTGCCACTGTAACAGGGTTACAGCTAGTTCACAACAGTACCACTGTAACAGGGTTACAGCTTGTTTACACCAGTACCACTGTAACAGGGTTACAGCTAGTTTACAACAGTACCACTGTAACAGGGTTACAGCTTGTTTACAACAGTGCCACTGTAACAGGGTTACAGCTAGTTCACAATAGTGCCACTGTAACAGGGTTACAGCTTGTTTACACCAGTACCACTGTAACAGGGTTACAGCTAGTTCACAACAGTGCCACTGTAACAGGGTTACAGCTTGTTTACAACAGTGCCACTGTAACAGGGTTACAGCTTGTTTACAACAGTGCCACTGTAACAGGGTTACAGCTAGTTCACAACAGTGCCACTGTAACAGGGTTACAGCTAGTTTACACCAGTACCACTGTAACAGGGTTACAGCTAGTTCACAACAGTGCCACTGTAACAGGGTTACAGCTAGTTCACAACAGTGCCACTGTAACAGGGTTACAGCTAGTTTACACCAGTACCACTGTAACAGGGTTACAGCTTGTTTACACCAGTACCACTGTAACAGGGTTACAGCTTGTTTACAACAGTACCACTGTAACAGGGTTACAGCTTGTTTACACCAGTACCACTGTAACAGGGTTACAGCTAGTTTACAACAGTGCCACTGTAACAGGGTTACAGCTTGTTTACAACAGTACCACTGTAACAGGGTTACAGCTTGTTTACAACAGTGCCACTGTAACAGGGTTACAGCTAGTTTACAACAGTGCCACTGTAACAGGGTTACAGCTAGTTCATAACAGTGCCACTGTAACAGGGTTACAGCTAGTTCACAACAGTGCCACTGTAACAGGGTTACAGCTTGTTTACACCAGTACCACTGTAACAGGGTTACAGCTAGTTCACAACAGTGCCACTGTAACAGGGTTACAGCTTGTTTACACCAGTACCACTGTAACAGAGTTAGAGCTTGTTTACAACAGTGCCACTGTAACAGGGTTACATCTTGTTTACACCAGTACCACTGTAACAGGGTTACAGCTTGTTTACACCAGTGCCACTGTAACAGGGTTACAGCTTGTTTACACCAGTACCACTGTAACAGGGTTACAGCTAGTTCACAACAGTGCCACTGTAACAGGGTTACAGCTTGTTTACAACAGTGCCACTTTAACAGGGTTACAGCTTGTTTACACCAGTACACTGTAACAGGGTTACAGCTAGTTCACAACAGTGCCACTGTAACAGGGTTACAGCTTGTTCACAACAGTGCCACTGTAACAGGGTTACAGCTTGTTTACACCAGTGCCACTGTAACAGGGTTACAGCTAGTTCACAACAGTGCCACTGTAACAGGGTTACAGCTTGTTTACACCAGTACCACTGTAACAGGGTTACAGCTAGTTCACAACAGTGCCACTGTAACAGGGTTACAGCTTGTTTACAACAGTGCCACTGTAACAGGGTTACAGCTTGTTTACAACAGTACCACTGTAACAGGGTTACAGCTAGTTTACAACAGTACCACTGTAACAGGGTTACAGCTTGTTTACACCAGTACCACTGTAACAGGGTTACAGCTTGTTTACAACAGTGCCACTGTAACAGGGTTACAGCTTGTTTACACCAGTACCACTGTAACAGGGTTACAGCTTGTTTACACCAGTACCACTGTAACAGGGTTACAGCTTGTTTACAACAGTGCCGCTGTAACAGGGTTACAGCTAGTTCACAACAGTACCACTGTAACAGGGTTACAGCTTGTTTACACCAGTACCACTGTAACAGGGTTACAGCTAGTTTACAACAGTACCACTGTAACAGGGTTACAGCTAGTTTACAACAGTGCCACTGTAACAGGGTTACAGCTAGTTTACAACAGTACCACTGTAACAGGGTTACAGCTTGTTTACACCAGTACCACTGTAACAGGGTTACAGCTTGTTTACAACAGTGCCACTGTAACAGGGTTACAGCTAGTTCACAACAGTGCCACTGTAACAGGGTTACAGCTAGTTCACAACAGTACCACTTTAACAGGGTTACAGCTTGTTTACACCAGTACCACTGTAACAGGGTTACAGCTAGTTTACAACAGTACCACTGTAACAGGGTTACAGCTTGTTTACAACAGTGCCACTGTAACAGGGTTACAGCTAGTTCACAACAGTGCCACTGTAACAGGGTTACAGCTTGTTTACACCAGTACCACTGTAACAGGGTTACAGCTAGTTCACAACAGTGCCACTGTAACAGGGTTACAGCTTGTTTACAACAGTGCCACTGTAACAGGGTTACAGCTTGTTTACAACAGTGCCACTGTAACAGGGTTACAGCTAGTTCACAACAGTGCCACTGTAACAGGGTTACAGCTAGTTTACACCAGTGCCACTGTAACAGGGTTACAGCTAGTTCACAACAGTGCCACTGTAACAGGGTTACAGCTAGTTCACAACAGTGCCACTGTAACAGGGTTACAGCTAGTTTACACCAGTACCACTGTAACAGGGTTACAGCTTGTTTACACCGGTACCACTGTAACAGGGTTACAGCTTGTTTACAACAGTACCACTGTAACAGGGTTACAGCTTGTTTACTCCAGTACCACTGTAACAGGGTTACAGCTAGTTTACAACAGTGCCACTGTAACAGGGTTACAGCTAGTTTACAACAGTGCCACTGTAACAGGGTTACAGCTAGTTTACAACAGTGCCACTGTAACAGGGTTACAGCTAGTTCACAACAGTGCCACTGTAACAGGGTTACAGCTAGTTCACAACAGTGCCACTGTAACAGGGTTACAGCTTGTTTACACCAGTACCACTGTAACAGGGTTACAGCTAGTTCACAACAGTGCTACTGTAACAGGGTTACAGCTTGTTTACACCAGTACCACTGTAACAGAGTTAGAGCTTGTTTACAACAGTGCCACTGTAACAGGGTTACAGCTTGTTTACACCAGTACCACTGTAACAGGGTTACAGCTTGTTTACACCAGTGCCACTGTAACCGGGTTACAGCTTGTTTACACCAGTACCACTGTAACAGGGTTACAGCTAGTTCACAACAGTGCCACTGTAACAGGGTTACAGCTTGTTTACAACAGTGCCACTTTAACAGGGTTACAGCTTGTTTACACCTGTACCACTGTAACAGGGTTACAGCTAGTTCACAACAGTGCCACTGTAACAGGGTTACAGCTTGTTCACAACAGTGCCACTGTAACAGGGTTACAGCTTGTTTACACCAGTGCCACTGTAACAGGGTTACAGCTAGATTACAACAGTACCACTGTAACAGGGTTACAGCTTGTTTACACAGGTACCACTGTAACAGGGTTACAGCTAGTTTACAACAGTACCACTGTAACAGGGTTACAGCTTGTTTACACCAGTACCACTGTAACAGGGTTACAGCTTGTTTACACCAGTACCACTGTAACAGGGTTACAGCTTGTTTACACCAGTACCACTGTAACAGGGTTACAGCTTGTTTACACCAGTACCACTGTAACAGGGTTACAGCTTGTTTACAACAGTGCCACTGTAACAGGGTTACAGCTTGTTTACACCAGTACCACTGTAACAGGGTTACAGCTAGTTTACACCAGTGCCACTGTAACAGGGTTACAGCTCGTTTACACCAGTACCACTGTAACAGGGTTACAGCTAGTTTACACCAGTGCCACTGTAACAGGGTTACAGCTTGTTTACACCAGTACCACTGTAACAGGGTTACAGCTAGTTTACAACAGTGCCACTGTAACAGGGTTACAGCTAGTTCACAACAGTACCACTGTAACAGGGTTACAGCTTGTTTACACCAGTACCACTGTAACAGGGTTACAGCTAGTTTACAACAGTACCACTGTAACAGGGTTACAGCTTGTTTACACCAGTACCACTGTAACAGGGTTACAGCTTGTTTACAACAGTACCACTGTAACAGGGTTACAGCTAGTTTACAACAGTGCCACTGTAACAGGGTTACAGCTAGTTCACAACAGTACCACTGTAACAGGGTTACAGCTAGTTTACAACAGTGCCACTGTAACAGGGTTACAGCTTGTTTACACCAGTACCACTGTAACAGGGTTACAGCTTGTTTACAACAGTGCCACTGTAACAGGGTTACAGCTTGTTTACACCAGTACCACTGTAACAGGGTTACAGCTTGTTTACACCAGTACCACTGTAACAGGGTTACAGCTTGTTTACACCAGTGCCACTGTAACAGGGTTACAGCTAGTTTACAACAGTGCCACTGTAACAGGGTTACAGCTTGTTTACAACAGTACCACTGTAACAGGGTTACAGCTTGTTTACACCAGTACCACTGTAACAGGGTTACAGCTTGTTTACACCAGTACCACTGTAACAGGGTTACAGCTTGTTTACACCAGTACCACTGTAACAGGGTTACAGCTAGTTCACAACAGTGCCACTGTAACAGGGTTACAGCTTGTTTACAACAGTACCACTGTAACAGGGTTACAGCTTGTTTACAACAGTACCACTGTAACAGGGTTACAGCTTGTTTACACCAGTACCACTGTAACAGGGTTACAGCTTGTTTACACCAGTACCACTGTAACAGGGTTACAGCTTGTTTACAACAGTACCACTGTAACAGGGTTACAGCTAGTTTACAACAGTGCCACTGTAACAGGGTTACAGCTAGTTTACAACAGTGCCACTGTAACAGGGTTACAGCTTGTTTACACCAGTACCACTGTAACAGGGTTACAGCTGGTTTACACCAGTGCCACTGTAACAGGGTTACAGCTAGTTTACAACAGTGCCACTGTAACAGGGTTACAGCTAGTTTACACCAGTACCACTGTAACAGGGTTACAGCTAGTTTACAACAGTGCCACTGTAACAGGGTTACAGCTAGTTTACAACAGTGCCACTGTAACAGGGTTACAGCTTGTTTACACCAGTACCACTGTAACAGGGTTACAGCTGGTTTACACCAGTGCCACTGTAACAGGGTTACAGCTAGTTTACAACAGTGCCACTGTAACAGGGTTACAGCTAGTTTACACCAGTACCACTGTAACAGGGTTACAGCTTGTTTACACCAGTGCCACTGTAACAGGGTTACAGCTAGTTTACACCAGTACCACTGTAACAGGGTTACAGCTTGTTTACAACAGTGCCACTGTAACAGGGTTACAGCTTGTTTACAACAGTACCACTGTAACAGGGTTACAGCTTGTTTACAACAGTGCCACTTTAACAGGGTTACAGCTTGTTTACACCTGTACCACTGTAACAGGGTTACAGCTAGTTCACAACAGTGCCACTGTAACAGGGTTACAGCTTGTTCACAACAGTGCCACTGTAACAGGGTTACAGCTTGTTTACACCAGTGCCACTGTAACAGGGTTACAGCTTGTTTACACCAGTGCCACTGTAACAGGGTTACAGCTAGTTTACAACAGTGCCACTGTAACAGGGTTACAGCTAGTTCACAACAGTACCACTGTAACAGGGTTACAGCTTGTTTACACCAGTACCACTGTAACAGGGTTACAGCTAGTTTACAACAGTACCACTGTAACAGGGTTACAGCTTGTTTACACCAGTACCACTGTAACAGGGTTACAGCTTGTTTACAACAGTACCACTGTAACAGGGTTACAGCTAGTTTACAACAGTGCCACTGTAACAGGGTTACAGCTAGTTCACAACAGTACCACTGTAACAGGGTTACAGCTAGTTTACAACAGTGCCACTTTAACAGGGTTACAGCTTGTTTACACCAGTACCACTGTAACAGGGTTACAGCTTGTTTACAACAGTGCCACTGTAACAGGGTTACAGCTTGTTTACACCAGTACCACTGTAACAGGGTTACAGCTTGTTTACACCAGTACCACTGTAACAGGGTTACAGCTTGTTTACACCAGTGCCACTGTAACAGGGTTACAGCTAGTTTACAACAGTGCCACTGTAACAGGGTTACAGCTTGTTTACAACAGTACCACTGTAACAGGGTTACAGCTTGTTTACACCAGTACCACTGTAACAGGGTTACAGCTTGTTTACACCAGTACCACTGTAACAGGGTTACAGCTTGTTTACACCAGTACCACTGTAACAGGGTTACAGCTAGTTCACAACAGTGCCACTGTAACAGAGTTACAGCTTGTTTACAACAGTACCACTGTAACAGGGTTACAGCTTGTTTACAACAGTACCACTGTAACAGGGTTACAGCTTGTTTACACCAGTACCACTGTAACAGGGTTACAGCTTGTTTACACCAGTACCACTGTAACAGGGTTACAGCTTGTTTACAACAGTACCACTGTAACAGGGTTACAGCTAGTTTACAACAGTGCCACTGTAACAGGGTTACAGCTAGTTTACAACAGTGCCACTGTAACAGGGATACAGCTTGTTTACACCAGTACCACTGTAACAGGGTTACAGCTGGTTTACACCAGTGCCACTGTAACAGGGTTACAGCTAGTTTACAACAGTGCCACTGTAACAGGGTTACAGCTAGTTTACACCAGTACCACTGTAACAGGGTTACAGCTAGTTTACAACAGTGCCACTGTAACAGGGTTACAGCTAGTTTACAACAGTGCCACTGTAACTGGGTTACAGCTTGTTTACACCAGTACCACTGTAACAGGGTTACAGCTGGTTTACACCAGTGCCACTGTAACAGGGTTACAGCTAGTTTACAACAGTGCCACTGTAACAGGGTTACAGCTAGTTTACACCAGTACCACTGTAACAGGGTTACAGCTTGTTTACACCAGTGCCACTGTAACAGGGTTACAGCTAGTTTACACCAGTACCACTGTAACAGGGTTACAGCTTGTTTACAACAGTGCCACTGTAACAGGGTTACAGCTTGTTTACAACAGTACCACTGTAACAGGGTTACAGCTTGTTTACAACAGTGCCACTTTAACAGGGTTACAGCTTGTTTACACCTGTACCACTGTAACAGGGTTACAGCTAGTTCACAACAGTGCCACTGTAACAGGGTTACAGCTTGTTCACAACAGTGCCACTGTAACAGGGTTACAGCTTGTTTACACCAGTGCCACTGTAACAGGGTTACAGCTAGTTTACAACAGTACCACAGTAACAGGGTTACAGCTTGTTTACACCAGTACCACTGTAACAGGGTTACAGCTAGTTTACAACAGTACCACTGTAACAGGGTTACAGCTTGTTTACACCAGTACCACTGTAACAGGGTTACAGCTTGTTTACACCAGTACCACTGTAACAGGGTTACAGCTTGTTTACACCAGTACCACTGTAACAGGGTTACAGCTTGTTTACACCAGTACCACTGTAACAGGGTTACAGCTAGTTTACACCAGTGCCACTGTAACAGGGTTACAGCTTGTTTACACCAGTACCACTGTAACAGGGTTACAGCTAGTTTACACCAGTGCCACTGTAACAGGGTTACAGCTTGTTTACACCAGTACCACTGTAACAGGGTTACAGCTAGTTTACAACAGTGCCACTGTAACAGGGTTACAGCTAGTTCACAACAGTACCACTGTAACAGGGTTACAGCTTGTTTACACCAGTACCACTGTAACAGGGTTACAGCTTGTTTACACCAGTACCACTGTAACAGGGTTACAGCTTGTTTACACCAGTGCCACTGTAACAGGGTTACAGCTAGTTTACAACAGTGCCACTGTAACAGGGTTACAGCTTGTTTACAACAGTACCACTGTAACAGGGTTACAGCTTGTTTACACCAGTACCACTGTAACAGGGTTACAGCTTGTTTACACCAGTACCACTGTAACAGGGTTACAGCTTGTTTACACCAGTACCACTGTAACAGGGTTACAGCTAGTTCACAACAGTGCCACTGTAACAGAGTTACAGCTTGTTTACAACAGTACCACTGTAACAGGGTTACAGCTTGTTTACAACAGTACCACTGTAACAGGGTTACAGCTTGTTTACACCAGTACCACTGTAACAGGGTTACAGCTTGTTTACACCAGTACCACTGTAACAGGGTTACAGCTTGTTTACAACAGTACCACTGTAACAGGGTTACAGCTAGTTTACAACAGTGCCACTGTAACAGGGTTACAGCTAGTTTACAACAGTGCCACTGTAACAGGGATACAGCTTGTTTACACCAGTACCACTGTAACAGGGTTACAGCTGGTTTACACCAGTGCCACTGTAACAGGGTTACAGCTAGTTTACAACAGTGCCACTGTAACAGGGTTACAGCTAGTTTACACCAGTACCACTGTAACAGGGTTACAGCTAGTTTACAACAGTGCCACTGTAACAGGGTTACAGCTAGTTTACAACAGTGCCACTGTAACTGGGTTACAGCTTGTTTACACCAGTACCACTGTAACAGGGTTACAGCTGGTTTACACCAGTGCCACTGTAACAGGGTTACAGCTAGTTTACAACAGTGCCACTGTAACAGGGTTACAGCTAGTTTACACCAGTACCACTGTAACAGGGTTACAGCTTGTTTACACCAGTGCCACTGTAACAGGGTTACAGCTAGTTTACACCAGTACCACTGTAACAGGGTTACAGCTTGTTTACAACAGTGCCACTGTAACAGGGTTACAGCTTGTTTACAACAGTACCACTGTAACAGGGTTACAGCTTGTTTACAACAGTGCCACTTTAACAGGGTTACAGCTTGTTTACACCTGTACCACTGTAACAGGGTTACAGCTAGTTCACAACAGTGCCACTGTAACAGGGTTACAGCTTGTTCACAACAGTGCCACTGTAACAGGGTTACAGCTTGTTTACACCAGTGCCACTGTAACAGGGTTACAGCTAGTTTACAACAGTACCACTGTAACAGGGTTACAGCTTGTTTACACCAGTACCACTGTAACAGGGTTACAGCTAGTTTACAACAGTACCACTGTAACAGGGTTACAGCTTGTTTACACCAGTACCACTGTAACAGGGTTACAGCTTGTTTACACCAGTACCACTGTAACAGGGTTACAGCTTGTTTACACCAGTACCACTGTAACAGGGTTACAGCTTGTTTACACCAGTACCACTGTAACAGGGTTACAGCTAGTTTACACCAGTGCCACTGTAACAGGGTTACAGCTTGTTTACACCAGTACCACTGTAACAGGGTTACAGCTAGTTTACACCAGTGCCACTGTAACAGGGTTACAGCTTGTTTACACCAGTACCACTGTAACAGGGTTACAGCTAGTTTACAACAGTGCCACTGTAACAGGGTTACAGCTAGTTTACAACAGTGCCACTGTAACAGGGTTACAGCTAGTTCACAACAGTACCACTGTAACAGGGTTACAGCTAGTTTACAACAGTGCCACTTTAACAGGGTTACAGCTTGTTTACACCAGTACCACTGTAACAGGGTTACAGCTTGTTTACTACAGTGCCACTGTAACAGGGTTACAGCTTGTTTACACCAGTACCACTGTAACAGGGTTACAGCTTGTTTACACCAGTACCACTGTAACAGGGTTACAGCTTGTTTACACCAGTGCCACTGTAACAGGGTTACAGCTAGTTTACAACAATGCCACTGTAACAGGGTTACAGCTTGTTTACAACAGTACCACTGTAACAGGGTTACAGCTTGTTTACACCAGTACCACTGTAACAGGGTTACAGCTTGTTTGCACCAGTACCACTGTAACAGGGTTACAGCTTGTTTACACCAGTACCACTGTAACAGGGTTACAGCTAGTTCACAACAGTGCCACTGTAACAGGGTTACAGCTTGTTTACAACAGTACCACTGTAACAGGGTTACAGCTTGTTTACAACAGTACCACTGTAACAGGGTTACAGCTTGTTTACACCAGTACCACTGTAACAGGGTTACAGCTTGTTTACACCAGTACCACTGTAACAGGGTTACAGCTTGTTTACAACAGTACCACTGTAACAGGGTTACAGCTTGTTCACAACAGTGCCACTGTAACAGGGTTACAGCTAGTTTACAACAGTGCCACTGTAACAGGGTTACAGCTAGTTTACAACAGTGCCACTGTAACAGTGTTACAGCTTGTTTACACCAGTACCACTGTAACAGGGTTACAGCGGGTTTACACCAGTGCCACTGTAACAGGGTTACAGCTAGTTTACAACAGTGCCACTGTAACAGGGTTACAGCTAGTTTACACCAGTACCACTGTAACAGGGTTACAGCTTGTTTACACCAGTGCCACTGTAACAGGGTTACAGCTAGTTTACACCAGTACCACTGTAACAGGGTTACAGCTTGTTTACAACAGTGCCACTGTAACAGGGTTACAGCTTGTTTACAACAGTGCCACTGTAACAGGGTTACAGCTTGTTTACAACAGTACCACTGTAACAGGGTTACAGCTTGTTTACACCAGTACCACTGTAACAGGGTTACAGCTTGTTTACAACAGTACCACTGTAACAGGGTTACAGCTTGTTTACAACAGTACCACTGTAACAGGGTTACAGCTTGTTTACACCAGTACCACTGTAACAGAGTTAGAGCTTGTTTACAACAGTGCCACTGTAACAGGGTTACAGCTTGTTTACACCAGTACCACTGTAACAGGGTTACATCTTGTTTACACCAGTACCACTGTAACAGGGTTACAGCTTGTTTACACCAGTACCACTGTAACAGGGTTACAGCTAGTTCACAACAGTGCCACTGTAACAGGGTTACAGCTTGTTTACAACAGTGCCACTTTAACAGGGTTACAGCTTGTTTACACCAGTACACTGTAACAGGGTTACAGCTAGTTCACAACAGTGCCACTGTAACAGGGTACAGCTTGTTCACAACAGTGCCACTGTAACAGGGTTACAGCTTGTTTACACCAGTGCCACTGTAACAGGGTTACAGCTAGTTCACAACAGTGCCACTGTAACAGGGTTACAGCTTGTTTACACCAGTACCACTGTAACAGGGTTACAGCTAGTTCACAACAGTGCCACTGTAACAGGGTTACAGCTTGTTTACAACAGTGCCACTGTAACAGGGTTACAGCTTGTTTACAACAGTACCACTGTAACAGGGTTACAGCTAGTTTACAACAGTACCACTGTAACAGGGTTACAGCTTGTTTACACCAGTACCACTGTAACAGGGTTACAGCTTGTTTACAACAGTGCCACTGTAACAGGGTTACAGCTTGTTTACACCAGTACCACTGTAACAGGGTTACAGCTTGTTTACACCAGTACCACTGTAACAGGGTTACAGCTTGTTTACAACAGTGCCACTGTAACAGGGTTACAGCTAGTTCACAACAGTACCACTGTAACAGGGTTACAGCTTGTTTACACCAGTACCACTGTAACAGGGTTACAGCTAGTTTACAACAGTACCACTGTAACAGGGTTACAGCTAGTTTACAACAGTGCCACTGTAACAGGGTTACAGCTAGTTTACAACAGTACCACTGTAACAGGGTTACAGCTTGTTTACACCAGTACCACTGTAACAGGGTTACAGCTTGTTTACAACAGTGCCACTGTAACAGGGTTACAGCTAGTTCACAACAGTGCCACTGTAACAGGGTTACAGCTAGTTCACAACAGTACCACTTTAACAGGGTTACAGCTTGTTTACACCAGTACCACTGTAACAGGGTTACAGCTAGTTTACAACAGTACCACTGTAACAGGGTTACAGCTAGTTTACAACAGTGCCACTGTAACAGGGTTACAGCTTGTTTACAACAGTACCACTGTAACAGGGTTACAGCTTGTTTACAACAGTACCACTGTAACAGGGTTACAGCTTGTTTACACCAGTACCACTGTAACAGGGTTACAGCTTGTTTACACCAGTACCACTGTAACAGGGTTACAGCTTGTTTACAACAGTACCACTGTAACAGGGTTACAGCTTGTTTACAACAGTACCACTGTAACAGGGTTACAGCTTGTTTACACCAGTACCACTGTAACAGGGTTACAGCTTGTTTACACCAGTACCACTGTAACAGGGTTACAGCTTGTTTACACCAGTACCACTGTAACAGGGTTACAGCTAGTTCACAACAGTGCCACTGTAACAGGGTTACAGCTTGTTTACAACAGTACCACTGTAACAGGGTTACAGCTTGTTTACAACAGTACCACTGTAACAGGGTTACAGCTTGTTTACACCAGTACCACTGTAACAGGGTTACAGCTTGTTTACACCAGTACCACTGTAACAGGGTTACAGCTTGTTTACAACAGTACCACTGTAACAGGGTTACAGCTTGTTCACAACAGTGCCACTGTAACAGGGTTACAGCTAGTTTACAACAGTGCCACTGTAACAGGGTTACAGCTAGTTTACAACAGTGCCACTGTAACAGTGTTACAGCTTGTTTACACCAGTACCACTGTAACAGGGTTACAGCGGGTTTACACCAGTGCCACTGTAACAGGGTTACAGCTAGTTTACAACAGTGCCACTGTAACAGGGTTACAGCTAGTTTACACCAGTACCACTGTAACAGGGTTACAGCTTGTTTACACCAGTGCCTCTGTAACAGGGTTACAGCTAGTTTACACCAGTACCACTGTAACAGGGTTACAGCTTGTTTACAACAGTGCCACTGTAACAGGGTTACAGCTTGTTTACAACAGTGCCACTGTAACAGGGTTACAGCTAGTTCACAACAGTACCACTGTAACAGGGTTACAGCTTGTTTACACCAGTGCCACTGTAACAGGGTTACAGCTAGTTTACACCAGTACCACTGTAACAGGGTTACAGCTTGTTTACAACAGTGCCACTGTAACAGGGTTACAGCTAGTTTACACCAGTACCACTGTAACAGGGTTACAGCTTGTTTACAACAGTGCCACTTTAACAGGGTTACAGCTTGTTTACACCTGTACCACTGTAACAGGGTTACAGCTAGTTCACAACAGTGCCACTGTAACAGGGTTACAGCTTGTTCACAACAGTGCCACTGTAACAGGGTTACAGCTTGTTTACACCAGTGCCACTGTAACAGGGTTACAGCTAGTTTACAACAGTACCACTGTAACAGGGTTACAGCTTGTTTACACCAGTACCACTGTAACAGGGTTACAGCTAGTTTACAACAGTACCACTGTAACAGGGTTACAGCTTGTTTACACCAGTACCACTGTAACAGGGTTACAGCTTGTTTACACCAGTACCACTGTAACAGGGTTACAGCTTGTTTACACCAGTACCACTGTAACAGGGTTACAGCTTGTTTACACCAGTACCACTGTAACAGGGTTACAGCTTGTTTACAACAGTGCCACTGTAACAGGGTTACAGCTTGTTTACACCAGTACCACTGTAACAGGGTTACAGCTAGTTTACACCAGTGCCACTGTAACAGGGTTACAGCTTGTTTACACCAGTACCACTGTAACAGGGTTACAGCTAGTTTACACCAGTGCCACTGTAACAGGGTTACAGCTTGTTTACACCAGTACCACTGTAACAGGGTTACAGCTAGTTTACAACAGTGCCACTGTAACAGGGTTACAGCTAGTTCACAACAGTACCACTGTAACAGGGTTACAGCTTGTTTACACCAGTACCACTGTAACAGGGTTACAGCTTGTTTACAACAGTACCACTGTAACAGGGTTACAGCTAGTTTACAACAGTGCCACTGTAACAGGGTTACAGCTAGTTCACAACAGTACCACTGTAACAGGGTTACAGCTAGTTTACAACAGTGCCACTTTAACAGGGTTACAGCTTGTTTACACCAGTACCACTGTAACAGGGTTACAGCTTGTTTACTACAGTGCCACTGTAACAGGGTTACAGCTTGTTTACACCAGTACCACTGTAACAGGGTTACAGCTTGTTTACACCAGTACCACTGTAACAGGATTACAGCTTGTTTACACCAGTGCCACTGTAACAGGGTTACAGCTAGTTTACAACAATGCCACTGTAACAGGGTTACAGCTTGTTTACAACAGTACCACTGTAACAGGGTTACAGCTTGTTTACACCAGTACCACTGTAACAGGGTTACAGCTTGTTTACACCAGTACCACTGTAACAGGGTTACAGCTTGTTTACACCAGTACCACTGTAACAGGGTTACAGCTAGTTCACAACAGTGCCACTGTAACAGGGTTACAGCTTGTTTACAACAGTACCACTGTAACAGGGTTACAGCTTGTTTACAACAGTACCACTGTAACAGGGTTACAGCTTGTTTACACCAGTACCACTGTAACAGGGTTACAGCTTGTTTACACCAGTACCACTGTAACAGGGTTACAGCTTGTTTACAACAGTACCACTGTAACAGGGTTACAGCTTGTTCACAACAGTGCCACTGTAACAGGGTTACAGCTAGTTTACAACAGTGCCACTGTAACAGGGTTACAGCTAGTTTACAACAGTGCCACTGTAACAGTGTTACAGCTTGTTTACACCAGTACCACTGTAACAGGGTTACAGCGGGTTTACACCAGTGCCACTGTAACAGGGTTACAGCTAGTTTACAACAGTGCCACTGTAACAGGGTTACAGCTAGTTTACACCAGTACCACTGTAACAGGGTTACAGCTTGTTTACACCAGTGCCACTGTAACAGGGTTACAGCTAGTTTACACCAGTACCACTGTAACAGGGTTACAGCTTGTTTACAACAGTGCCACTGTAACAGGGTTACAGCTTGTTTACAACAGTGCCACTGTAACAGGGTTACAGCTAGTTCACAACAGTACCACTGTAACAGGGTTACAGCTTGTTTACACCAGTGCCACTGTAACAGGGTTACAGCTAGTTTACACCAGTACCACTGTAACAGGGTTACAGCTTGTTTACAACAGTGCCACTGTAACAGGGTTACAGCTAGTTTACACCAGTACCACTGTAACAGGGTTACAGCTTGTTTACAACAGTGCCACTTTAACAGGGTTACAGCTTGTTTACACCTGTACCACTGTAACAGGGTTACAGCTAGTTCACAACAGTGCCACTGTAACAGGGTTACAGCTTGTTCACAACAGTGCCACTGTAACAGGGTTACAGCTTGTTTACACCAGTGCCACTGTAACAGGGTTACAGCTAGTTTACAACAGTACCACTGTAACAGGGTTACAGCTTGTTTACACCAGTACCACTGTAACAGGGTTACAGCTAGTTTACAACAGTACCACTGTAACAGGGTTACAGCTTGTTTACACCAGTACCACTGTAACAGGGTTACAGCTTGTTTACACCAGTACCACTGTAACAGGGTTACAGCTTGTTTACACCAGTACCACTGTAACAGGGTTACAGCTTGTTTACACCAGTACCACTGTAACAGGGTTACAGCTTGTTTACAACAGTGCCACTGTAACAGGGTTACAGCTTGTTTACACCAGTACCACTGTAACAGGGTTACAGCTAGTTTACACCAGTGCCACTGTAACAGGGTTACAGCTTGTTTACACCAGTACCACTGTAACAGGGTTACAGCTAGTTTACACCAGTGCCACTGTAACAGGGTTACAGCTTGTTTACACCAGTACCACTGTAACAGGGTTACAGCTAGTTTACAACAGTGCCACTGTAACAGGGTTACAGCTAGTTCACAACAGTACCACTGTAACAGGGTTACAGCTTGTTTACACCAGTACCACTGTAACAGGGTTACAGCTTGTTTACAACAGTACCACTGTAACAGGGTTACAGCTAGTTTACAACAGTGCCACTGTAACAGGGTTACAGCTAGTTCACAACAGTACCACTGTAACAGGGTTACAGCTAGTTTACAACAGTGCCACTTTAACAGGGTTACAGCTTGTTTACACCAGTACCACTGTAACAGGGTTACAGCTTGTTTACTACAGTGCCACTGTAACAGGGTTACAGCTTGTTTACACCAGTACCACTGTAACAGGGTTACAGCTTGTTTACACCAGTACCACTGTAACAGGGTTACAGCTTGTTTACACCAGTGCCACTGTAACAGGGTTACAGCTAGTTTACAACAATGCCACTGTAACAGGGTTACAGCTTGTTTACAACAGTACCACTGTAACAGGGTTACAGCTTGTTTACACCAGTACCACTGTAACAGGGTTACAGCTTGTTTACACCAGTACCACTGTAACAGGGTTACAGCTTGTTTACACCAGTACCACTGTAACAGGGTTACAGCTAGTTCACAACAGTGCCACTGTAACAGGGTTACAGCTTGTTTACAACAGTACCACTGTAACAGGGTTACAGCTTGTTTACAACAGTACCACTGTAACAGGGTTACAGCTTGTTTACACCAGTACCACTGTAACAGGGTTACAGCTTGTTTACACCAGTACCACTGTAACAGGGTTACAGCTTGTTTACAACAGTACCACTGTAACAGGGTTACAGCTTGTTCACAACAGTGCCACTGTAACAGGGTTACAGCTAGTTTACAACAGTGCCACTGTAACAGGGTTACAGCTAGTTTACAACAGTGCCACTGTAACAGTGTTACAGCTTGTTTACACCAGTACCACTGTAACAGGGTTACAGCGGGTTTACACCAGTGCCACTGTAACAGGGTTACAGCTAGTTTACAACAGTGCCACTGTAACAGGGTTACAGCTAGTTTACACCAGTACCACTGTAACAGGGTTACAGCTTGTTTACACCAGTGCCACTGTAACAGGGTTACAGCTAGTTTACACCAGTACCACTGTAACAGGGTTACAGCTTGTTTACAACAGTGCCACTGTAACAGGGTTACAGCTTGTTTACAACAGTGCCACTGTAACAGGGTTACAGCTTGTTTACAACAGTACCACTGTAACAGGGTTACAGCTTGTTTACACCAGTACCACTGTAACAGGGTTACAGCTTGTTTACAACAGTACCACTGTAACAGGGTTACAGCTTGTTTACAACAGTACCACTGTAACAGGGTTACAGCTTGTTTACACCAGTACCACTGTAACAGAGTTAGAGCTTGTTTACAACAGTGCCACTGTAACAGGGTTACAGCTTGTTTACACCAGTACCACTGTAACAGGGTTACATCTTGTTTACACCAGTACCACTGTAACAGGGTTACAGCTTGTTTACACCAGTACCACTGTAACAGGGTTACAGCTAGTTCACAACAGTGCCACTGTAACAGGGTTACAGCTTGTTTACACCAGTACCACTGTAACAGGGTTACAGCTAGTTCACAACAGTGCCACTGTAACAGGGTTACAGCTAGTTCACAACAGTGCCACTGTAACAGGGTTACAGCTTGTTCACAACAGTGCCACTGTAACAGGGTTACAGCTTGTTTACACCAGTGCCACTGTAACAGGGTTACAGCTAGTTCACAACAGTGCCACTGTAACAGGGTTACAGCTTGTTTACACCAGTACCACTGTAACAGGGTTACAGCTAGTTCACAACAGTGCCACTGTAACAGGGTTACAGCTTGTTTACAACAGTGCCACTGTAACAGGGTTACAGCTTGTTTACAACAGTACCACTGTAACAGGGTTACAGCTAGTTTACAACAGTACCACTGTAACAGGGTTACAGCTTGTTTACACCAGTACCACTGTAACAGGGTTACAGCTTGTTTACAACAGTGCCACTGTAACAGGGTTACAGCTTGTTTACACCAGTACCACTGTAACAGGGTTACAGCTTGTTTACACCAGTACCACTGTAACAGGGTTACAGCTTGTTTACAACAGTGCCACTGTAACAGGGTTACAGCTAGTTCACAACAGTACCACTGTAACAGGGTTACAGCTTGTTTACACCAGTACCACTGTAACAGGGTTACAGTTAGTTTACAACAGTACCACTGTAACAGGGTTACAGCTAGTTTACAACAGTGCCACTGTAACAGGGTTACAGCTAGTTTACAACAGTACCACTGTAACAGGGTTACAGCTTGTTTACACCAGTACCACTGTAACAGGGTTACAGCTTGTTTACAACAGTGCCACTGTAACAGGGTTATAGCTAGTTCACAACAGTGCCACTGTAACAGGGTTACAGCTAGTTCACAACAGTACCACTTTAACAGGGTTACAGCTTGTTTACACCAGTACCACTGTAACAGGGTTACAGCTAGTTTACAACAGTACCACTGTAACAGGGTTACAGCTTGTTTACAACAGTGCCACTGTAACAGGGTTACAGCTAGTTCACAACAGTGCCACTGTAACAGGGTTACAGCTTGTTTACACCAGTACCACTGTAACAGGGTTACAGCTAGTTCACAACAGTGCCACTGTAACAGGGTTACAGCTTGTTTACAACAGTGCCACTGTAACAGGGTTACAGCTTGTTTACAACAGTGCCACTGTAACAGGGTTACAGCTAGTTCACAACAGTGCCACTGTAACAGGGTTACAGCTAGTTTACACCAGTGCCACTGTAACAGGGTTACAGCTAGTTCACAACAGTGCCACTGTAACAGGGTTACAGCTTGTTTACAACAGTGCCACTTTAACAGGGTTACAGCTTGTTTACACCTGTACAACTGTAACAGGGTTACAGCTAGTTCACAACAGTGCCACTGTAACAGGGTTACAGCTTGTTCACAACAGTGCCACTGTAACAGGGTTACAGCTTGTTTACACCAGTGCCACTGTAACAGGGTTACAGCTAGATTACAACAGTACCACTGTAACAGGGTTACAGCTTGTTTACACCAGTACCACTGTAACAGGGTTACAGCTAGTTTACAACAGTACCACTGTAACAGGGTTACAGCTTGTTTACACCAGTACCACTGTAACAGGGTTACAGCTTGTTTACACCAGTACCACTGTAACAGGGTTACAGCTTGTTTACACCAGTACCACTGTAACAGGGTTACAGCTTGTTTACACCAGTACCACTGTAACAGGGTTACAGCTAGTTTACAACAGTGCCACTGTAACAGGGTTACAGCTAGTTCACAACAGTACCACTGTAACAGGGTTACAGCTTGTTTACACCAGTACCACTGTAACAGGGTTACAGCTAGTTTACAACAGTACCACTGTAACAGGGTTACAGCTTGTTTACACCAGTACCACTGTAACAGGGTTACAGCTTGTTTACAACAGTACCACTGTAACAGGGTTACAGCTAGTTTACAACAGTGCCACTGTAACAGGGTTACAGCTAGTTCACAACAGTACCACTGTAACAGGGTTACAGCTAGTTTACAACAGTGCCACTTTAACAGGGTTACAGCTTGTTTACACCAGTACCACTGTAACAGGGTTACAGCTTGTTTACAACAGTGCCACTGTAACAGGGTTACAGCTTGTTTACACCAGTACCACTGTAACAGGGTTACAGCTTGTTTACACCAGTACCACTGTAACAGGGTTACAGCTTGTTTACACCAGTGCCACTGTAACAGGGTTACAGCTAGTTTACAACAGTGCCACTGTAACAGGGTTACAGCTTGTTTACAACAGTACCACTGTAACAGGGTTACAGCTTGTTTACACCAGTACCACTGTAACAGGGTTACAGCTTGTTTACACCAGTACCACTGTAACAGGGTTACAGCTTGTTTACACCAGTACCACTGTAACAGGGTTACAGCTAGTTCACAACAGTGCCACTGTAACAGGGTTACAGCTTGTTTACAACAGTACCACTGTAACAGGGTTACAGCTTGTTTACAACAGTACCACTGTAACAGGGTTACAGCTTGTTTACACCAGTACCACTGTAACAGGGTTACAGCTTGTTTACACCAGTACCACTGTAACAGGGTTACAGCTTGTTCACAACAGTGCCACTGTAACAGGGTTACAGCTTGTTTACACCAGTGCCACTGTAACAGGGTTACAGCTAGATTACAACAGTACCACTGTAACAGGGTTACAGCTTGTTTACACCAGTACCACTGTAACAGGGTTACAGCTAGTTTACAACAGTACCACTGTAACAGGGTTACAGCTTGTTTACACCAGTACCACTGTAACAGGGTTACAGCTTGTTTACACCAGTACCACTGTAACAGGGTTACAGCTTGTTTACACCAGTACCACTGTAACAGGGTTACAGCTTGTTTACACCAGTACCACTGTAACAGGGTTACAGCTTGTTTACAACAGTGCCACTGTAACAGGGTTACAGCTTGTTTACACCAGTACCACTGTAACAGGGTTACAGCTAGTTTACACCAGTGCCACTGTAACAGGGTTACAGCTTGTTTACACCAGTACCACTGTAACAGGGTTACAGCTAGTTTACACCAGTGCCACTGTAACAGGGTTACAGCTTGTTTACACCAGTACCACTGTAACAGGGTTACAGCTAGTTTACAACAGTGCCACTGTAACAGGGTTACAGCTAGTTCACAACAGTACCACTGTAACAGGGTTACAGCTTGTTTACACCAGTACCACTGTAACAGGGTTACAGCTAGTTTACACCAGTACCACTGTAACAGGGTTACAGCTTGTTTACACCAGTACCACTGTAACAGGGTTACAGCTTGTTTACAACAGTACCACTGTAACAGGGTTACAGCTAGTTTACAACAGTGCCACTGTAACAGGGTTACAGCTAGTTCACAACAGTACCACTGTAACAGGGTTACAGCTAGTTTACAACAGTGCCACTTTAACAGGGTTACAGCTTGTTTACACCAGTACCACTGTAACAGGGTTACAGCTTGTTTACAACAGTGCCACTGTAACAGGGTTACAGCTTGTTTACACCAGTACCACTGTAACAGGGTTACAGCTTGTTTACACCAGTACCACTGTAACAGGGTTACAGCTTGTTTACACCAGTGCCACTGTAACAGGGTTACAGCTTGTTTACACCAGTACCACTGTAACAGGGTTACAGCTGGTTTACACCAGTGCCACTGTAACAGGGTTACAGCTAGTTTACAACAGTGCCACTGTAACAGGGTTACAGCTAGTTTACACCAGTACCACTGTAACAGGGTTACAGCTTGTTTACACCAGTGCCACTGTAACAGGGTTACAGCTAGTTTACACCAGTACCACTGTAACAGGGTTACAGCTTGTTTACACCAGTACCACTGTAACAGGGTTACAGCTTGTTTACACCAGTACCACTGTAACAGGGTTACAGCTTGTTTACACCAGTACCACTGTAACAGGGTTACAGCTAGTTCACAACAGTGCCACTGTAACAGGGTTACAGCTTGTTTACAACAGTACCACTGTAACAGGGTTACAGCTTGTTTACAACAGTACCACTGTAACAGGGTTACAGCTTGTTTACACCAGTACCACTGTAACAGGGTTACAGCTTGTTTACACCAGTACCACTGTAACAGGGTTACAGCTTGTTCACAACAGTGCCACTGTAACAGGGTTACAGCTTGTTTACACCAGTGCCACTGTAACAGGGTTACAGCTAGATTACAACAGTACCACTGTAACAGGGTTACAGCTTGTTTACACCAGTACCACTGTAACAGGGTTACAGCTAGTTTACAACAGTACCACTGTAACAGGGTTACAGCTTGTTTACACCAGTACCACTGTAACAGGGTTACAGCTTGTTTACACCAGTACCACTGTAACAGGGTTACAGCTTGTTTACACCAGTACCACTGTAACAGGGTTACAGCTTGTTTACACCAGTACCACTGTAACAGGGTTACAGCTTGTTTACAACAGTGCCACTGTAACAGGGTTACAGCTTGTTTACACCAGTACCACTGTAACAGGGTTACAGCTAGTTTACACCAGTGCCACTGTAACAGGGTTACAGCTTGTTTACACCAGTACCACTGTAACAGGGTTACAGCTAGTTTACACCAGTGCCACTGTAACAGGGTTACAGCTTGTTTACACCAGTACCACTGTAACAGGGTTACAGCTAGTTTACAACAGTGCCACTGTAACAGGGTTACAGCTAGTTCACAACAGTACCACTGTAACAGGGTTACAGCTTGTTTACACCAGTACCACATGTAACAGGGTTACAGCTAGTTTACAACAGTACCACTGTAACAGGGTTACAGCTTGTTTACACCAGTACCACTGTAACAGGGTTACAGCTTGTTTACAACAGTACCACTGTAACAGGGTTACAGCTAGTTTACAACAGTGCCACTGTAACAGGGTTACAGCTAGTTCACAACAGTACCACTGTAACAGGGTTACAGCTAGTTTACAACAGTGCCACTTTAACAGGGTTACAGCTTGTTTACACCAGTACCACTGTAACAGGGTTACAGCTTGTTTACAACAGTGCCACTGTAACAGGGTTACAGCTTGTTTACACCAGTACCACTGTAACAGGGTTACAGCTTGTTTACACCAGTACCACTGTAACAGGGTTACAGCTTGTTTACACCAGTGCCACTGTAACAGGGTTACAGCTAGTTTACAACAGTGCCACTGTAACAGGGTTACAGCTTGTTTACAACAGTACCACTGTAACAGGGTTACAGCTTGTTTACACCAGTACCACTGTAACAGGGTTACAGCTTGTTTACACCAGTACCACTGTAACAGGGTTACAGCTAGTTCACAACAGTGCCACTGTAACAGGGTTACAGCTTGTTTACAACAGTACCACTGTAACAGGGTTACAGCTTGTTTACAACAGTACCACTGTAACAGGGTTACAGCTTGTTTACACCAGTACCACTGTAACAGGGTTACAGCTTGTTTACACCAGTACCACTGTAACAGGGTTACAGCTTGTTTACAACAGTACCACTGTAACAGGGTTACAGCTAGTTTACAACAGTGCCACTGTAACAGGGTTACAGCTTGTTTACACCAGTACCACTGTAACAGGGTTACAGCTAGTTTACAACAGTACCACTGTAACAGGGTTAAAGCTTGTTTACACCAGTACCACTGTAACAGGGTTACAGCTAGTTTACAACAGTACCACTGTAACAGGGTTACAGCTTGTTTACACCAGTACCACTGTAACAGGGTTACAGCTTGTTTACACCAGTACCACTGTAACAGGGTTACAGCTTGTTTACACCAGTACCACTGTAACAGGGTTACAGCTTGTTTACACCAGTACCACTGTAACAGGGTTACAGCTTGTTTACAACAGTGCCACTGTAACAGGGTTACAGCTTGTTTACACCAGTACCACTGTAACAGGGTTACAGCTAGTTTACACCAGTGCCACTGTAACAGGGTTACAGCTTGTTTACACCAGTACCACTGTAACAGGGTTACAGCTAGTTTACACCAGTGCCACTGTAACAGGGTTACAGCTTGTTTACACCAGTACCACTGTAACAGGGTTACAGCTAGTTTACAACAGTGCCACTGTAACAGGGTTACAGCTAGTTCACAACAGTACCACTGTAACAGGGTTACAGCTTGTTTACACCAGTACCACTGTAACAGGGTTACAGCTTGTTTACAACAGTACCACTGTAACAGGGTTACAGCTAGTTTACAACAGTGCCACTGTAACAGGGTTACAGCTAGTTCACAACAGTACCACTGTAACAGGGTTACAGCTAGTTTACAACAGTGCCACTTTAACAGGGTTACAGCTTGTTTACACCAGTACCACTGTAACAGGGTTACAGCTTGTTTACTACAGTGCCACTGTAACAGGGTTACAGCTTGTTTACACCAGTACCACTGTAACAGGGTTACAGCTTGTTTACACCAGTACCACTGTAACAGGGTTACAGCTTGTTTACACCAGTGCCACTGTAACAGGGTTACAGCTAGTTTACAACAATGCCACTGTAACAGGGTTACAGCTTGTTTACAACAGTACCACTGTAACAGGGTTACAGCTTGTTTACACCAGTACCACTGTAACAGGGTTACAGCTTGTTTACACCAGTACCACTGTAACAGGGTTACAGCTTGTTTACACCAGTACCACTGTAACAGGGTTACAGCTAGTTCACAACAGTGCCACTGTAACAGGGTTACAGCTTGTTTACAACAGTACCACTGTAACAGGGTTACAGCTTGTTTACAACAGTACCACTGTAACAGGGTTACAGCTTGTTTACACCAGTACCACTGTAACAGGGTTACAGCTTGTTTACACCAGTACCACTGTAACAGGGTTACAGCTTGTTTACAACAGTACCACTGTAACAGGGTTACAGCTTGTTCACAACAGTGCCACTGTAACATGGTTACAGCTAGTTTACAACAGTGCCACTGTAACAGGGTTACAGCTAGTTTACAACAGTGCCACTGTAACAGTGTTACAGCTTGTTTACACCAGTACCACTGTAACAGGGTTACAGCGGGTTTACACCAGTGCCACTGTAACAGGGTTACAGCTAGTTTACAACAGTGCCACTGTAACAGGGTTACAGCTAGTTTACACCAGTACCACTGTAACAGGGTTACAGCTTGTTTACACCAGTGCCACTGTAACAGGGTTACAGCTAGTTTACACCAGTACCACTGTAACAGGGTTACAGCTTGTTTACAACAGTGCCACTGTAACAGGGTTACAGCTTGTTTACAACAGTGCCACTGTAACAGGGTTACAGCTTGTTTACAACAGTACCACTGTAACAGGGTTACAGCTTGTTTACACCAGTACCACTGTAACAGGGTTACAGCTTGTTTACAACAGTACCACTGTAACAGGGTTACAGCTTGTTTACAACAGTACCACTGTAACAGGGTTACAGCTTGTTTACACCAGTACCACTGTAACAGAGTTAGAGCTTGTTTACAACAGTGCCACTGTAACAGGGTTACAGCTTGTTTACACCAGTACCACTGTAACAGGGTTACATCTTGTTTACACCAGTACCACTGTAACAGGGTTACAGCTTGTTTACACCAGTACCACTGTAACAGGGTTACAGCTAGTTCACAACAGTGCCACTGTAACAGGGTTACAGCTTGTTTACACCAGTACCACTGTAACAGGGTTACAGCTAGTTCACAACAGTGCCACTGTAACAGGGTTACAGCTAGTTCACAACAGTGCCACTGTAACAGGGTTACAGCTTGTTCACAACAGTGCCACTGTAACAGGGTTACAGCTTGTTTACACCAGTGCCACTGTAACAGGGTTACAGCTAGTTCACAACAGTGCCACTGTAACAGGGTTACAGCTTGTTTACACCAGTACCACTGTAACAGGGTTACAGCTAGTTCACAACAGTGCCACTGTAACAGGGTTACAGCTTGTTTACAACAGTGCCACTGTAACAGGGTTACAGCTTGTTTACAACAGTACCACTGTAACAGGGTTACAGCTAGTTTACAACAGTACCACTGTAACAGGGTTACAGCTTGTTTACACCAGTACCACTGTAACAGGGTTACAGCTTGTTTACAACAGTGCCACTGTAACAGGGTTACAGCTTGTTTACACCAGTACCACTGTAACAGGGTTACAGCTTGTTTACACCAGTACCACTGTAACAGGGTTACAGCTTGTTTACAACAGTGCCACTGTAACAGGGTTACAGCTAGTTCACAACAGTACCACTGTAACAGGGTTACAGCTTGTTTACACCAGTACCACTGTAACAGGGTTACAGCTTGTTTACACCAGTACCACTGTAACAGGGTTACAGCTAGTTCACAACAGTGCCACTGTAACAGGGTTACAGCTTGTTTACAACAGTACCACTGTAACAGGGTTACAGCTTGTTTACAACAGTACCACTGTAACAGGGTTACAGCTTGTTTACACCAGTACCACTGTAACAGGGTTACAGCTTGTTTACACCAGTACCACTGTAACAGGGTTACAGCTTGTTTACAACAGTACCACTGTAACAGGGTTACAGCTAGTTTACAACAGTGCCACTGTAACAGGGTTACAGCTTGTTTACACCAGTACCACTGTAACAGGGTTACAGCTGGTTTACACCAGTGCCACTGTAACAGGGTTACAGCTAGTTTACTACAGTGCCACTGTAACAGGGTTGCAGCTAGTTTACACCAGTACCACTGTAACAGGGTTACAGCTAGTTTACAACAGTGCCACTGTAACAGGGTTACAGCTAGTTTACAACAGTGCCACTGTAACAGGGTTACAGCTTGTTTACACCAGTACCACTGTAACAGGGTTACAGCTGGTTTACACCAGTGCCACTGTAACAGGGTTACAGCTAGTTTACAACAGTGCCACTGTAACAGGGTTACAGCTAGTTTACACCAGTACCACTGTAACAGGGTTACAGCTTGTTTACACCAGTGCCACTGTAACAGGGTTACAGCTAGTTTACACCAGTACCACTGTAACAGGGTTACAGCTTGTTTACACCAGTACCACTGTAACAGGGTTACAGCTTGTTTACACCAGTACCACTGTAACAGGGTTACAGCTTGTTTACACCAGTACCACTGTAACAGGGTTACAGCTAGTTCACAACAGTGCCACTGTAACAGGGTTACAGCTTGTTTACAACAGTACCACTGTAACAGGGTTACAGCTTGTTTACAACAGTACCACTGTAACAGGGTTACAGCTTGTTTACACCAGTACCACTGTAACAGGGTTACAGCTTGTTTACACCAGTACCACTGTAACAGGGTTACAGCTTGTTCACAACAGTGCCACTGTAACAGGGTTACAGCTAGTTCACAACAGTACCACTGTAACAGGGTTACAGCTTGTTTACACCAGTACCACTGTAACAGGGTTACAGCTTGTTTACACCAGTACCACTGTAACAGGGTTACAGCTAGTTTACAACAGTACCACTGTAACAGGGTTACAGCTTGTTTACACCAGTACCACTGTAACAGGGTTACAGCTTGTTTACACCAGTACCACTGTAACAGGGTTACAGCTTGTTTACACCAGTACCACTGTAACAGGGTTACAGCTTGTTTACACCAGTACCACTGTAACAGGGTTACAGCTTGTTTACAACAGTGCCACTGTAACAGGGTTACAGCTTGTTTACACCAGTACCACTGTAACAGGGTTACAGCTAGTTTACACCAGTGCCACTGTAACAGGGTTACAGCTTGTTTACACCAGTACCACTGTAACAGGGTTACAGCTAGTTTACACCAGTGCCACTGTAACAGGGTTACAGCTTGTTTACACCAGTACCACTGTAACAGGGTTACAGCTAGTTTACAACAGTGCCACTGTAACAGGGTTACAGCTAGTTCACAACAGTACCACTGTAACAGGGTTACAGCTTGTTTACACCAGTACCACATGTAACAGGGTTACAGCTAGTTTACAACAGTACCACTGTAACAGGGTTACAGCTTGTTTACACCAGTACCACTGTAACAGGGTTACAGCTTGTTTACAACAGTACCACTGTAACAGGGTTACAGCTAGTTTACAACAGTGCCACTGTAACAGGGTTACAGCTAGTTCACAACAGTACCACTGTAACAGGGTTACAGCTAGTTTACAACAGTGCCACTTTAACAGGGTTACAGCTTGTTTACACCAGTACCACTGTAACAGGGTTACAGCTTGTTTACAACAGTGCCACTGTAACAGGGTTACAGCTTGTTTACACCAGTACCACTGTAACAGGGTTACAGCTTGTTTACACCAGTACCACTGTAACAGGGTTACAGCTTGTTTACACCAGTGCCACTGTAACAGGGTTACAGCTAGTTTACAACAGTGCCACTGTAACAGGGTTACAGCTTGTTTACAACAGTACCACTGTAACAGGGTTACAGCTTGTTTACACCAGTACCACTGTAACAGGGTTACAGCTTGTTTACACCAGTACCACTGTAACAGGGTTACAGCTAGTTCACAACAGTGCCACTGTAACAGGGTTACAGCTTGTTTACAACAGTACCACTGTAACAGGGTTACAGCTTGTTTACAACAGTACCACTGTAACAGGGTTACAGCTTGTTTACACCAGTACCACTGTAACAGGGTTACAGCTTGTTTACACCAGTACCACTGTAACAGGGTTACAGCTTGTTTACAACAGTACCACTGTAACAGGGTTACAGCTAGTTTACAACAGTGCCACTGTAACAGGGTTACAGCTTGTTTACACCAGTACCACTGTAACAGGGTTACAGCTAGTTTACAACAGTACCACTGTAACAGGGTTACAGCTTGTTTACACCAGTACCACTGTAACAGGGTTACAGCTAGTTTACAACAGTACCACTGTAACAGGGTTACAGCTTGTTTACACCAGTACCACTGTAACAGGGTTACAGCTTGTTTACACCAGTACCACTGTAACAGGGTTACAGCTTGTTTACACCAGTACCACTGTAACAGGGTTACAGCTTGTTTACACCAGTACCACTGTAACAGGGTTACAGCTTGTTTACACCAGTACCACTGTAACAGGGTTACAGCTAGTTTACACCAGTGCCACTGTAACAGGGTTACAGCTTGTTTACACCAGTACCACTGTAACAGGGTTACAGCTAGTTTACAACAGTGCCACTGTAACAGGGTTACAGCTAGTTCACAACAGTACCACTGTAACAGGGTTACAGCTTGTTTACACCAGTACCACATGTAACAGGGTTACAGCTAGTTTACAACAGTACCACTGTAACAGGGTTACAGCTTGTTTACACCAGTACCACTGTAACAGGGTTACAGCTTGTTTACAACAGTACCACTGTAACAGGGTTACAGCTAGTTTACAACAGTGCCACTGTAACAGGGTTACAGCTAGTTCACAACAGTACCACTGTAACAGGGTTACAGCTAGTTTACAACAGTGCCACTTTAACAGGGTTACAGCTTGTTTACACCAGTACCACTGTAACAGGGTTACAGCTTGTTTACAACAGTGCCACTGTAACAGGGTTACAGCTTGTTTACACCAGTACCACTGTAACAGGGTTACAGCTTGTTTACACCAGTACCACTGTAACAGGGTTACAGCTTGTTTACACCAGTGCCACTGTAACAGGGTTACAGCTAGTTTACAACAGTGCCACTGTAACAGGGTTACAGCTTGTTTACAACAGTACCACTGTAACAGGGTTACAGCTTGTTTACACCAGTACCACTGTAACAGGGTTACAGCTTGTTTACACCAGTACCACTGTAACAGGGTTACAGCTAGTTCACAACAGTGCCACTGTAACAGGGTTACAGCTTGTTTACAACAGTACCACTGTAACAGGGTTACAGCTTGTTTACAACAGTACCACTGTAACAGGGTTACAGCTTGTTTACACCAGTACCACTGTAACAGGGTTACAGCTTGTTTACACCAGTACCACTGTAACAGGGTTACAGCTTGTTTACAACAGTACCACTGTAACAGGGTTACAGCTAGTTTACAACAGTGCCACTGTAACAGGGTTACAGCTTGTTTACACCAGTACCACTGTAACAGGGTTACAGCTAGTTTACAACAGTACCACTGTAACAGGGTTACAGCTTGTTTACACCAGTACCACTGTAACAGGGTTACAGCTAGTTTACAACAGTACCACTGTAACAGGGTTACAGCTTGTTTACACCAGTACCACTGTAACAGGGTTACAGCTTGTTTACACCAGTACCACTGTAACAGGGTTACAGCTTGTTTACACCAGTACCACTGTAACAGGGTTACAGCTTGTTTACACCAGTACCACTGTAACAGGGTTACAGCTTGTTTACAACAGTGCCACTGTAACAGGGTTACAGCTTGTTTACACCAGTACCACTGTAACAGGGTTACAGCTAGTTTACACCAGTGCCACTGTAACAGGGTTACAGCTTGTTTACACCAGTACCACTGTAACAGGGTTACAGCTAGTTTACACCAGTGCCACTGTAACAGGGTTACAGCTTGTTTACACCAGTACCACTGTAACAGGGTTACAGCTAGTTTACAACAGTGCCACTGTAACAGGGTTACAGCTAGTTCACAACAGTACCACTGTAACAGGGTTACAGCTTGTTTACACCAGTACCACTGTAACAGGGTTACAGCTTGTTTACAACAGTACCACTGTAACAGGGTTACAGCTAGTTTACAACAGTGCCACTGTAACAGGGTTACAGCTAGTTCACAACAGTACCACTGTAACAGGGTTACAGCTAGTTTACAACAGTGCCACTTTAACAGGGTTACAGCTTGTTTACACCAGTACCACTGTAACAGGGTTACAGCTTGTTTACTACAGTGCCACTGTAACAGGGTTACAGCTTGTTTACACCAGTACCACTGTAACAGGGTTACAGCTTGTTTACACCAGTACCACTGTAACAGGGTTACAGCTTGTTTACACCAGTGCCACTGTAACAGGGTTACAGCTAGTTTACAACAATGCCACTGTAACAGGGTTACAGCTTGTTTACAACAGTACCACTGTAACAGGGTTACAGCTTGTTTACACCAGTACCACTGTAACAGGGTTACAGCTTGTTTACACCAGTACCACTGTAACAGGGTTACAGCTTGTTTACACCAGTACCACTGTAACAGGGTTACAGCTAGTTCACAACAGTGCCACTGTAACAGGGTTACAGCTTGTTTACAACAGTACCACTGTAACAGGGTTACAGCTTGTTTACAACAGTACCACTGTAACAGGGTTACAGCTTGTTTACACCAGTACCACTGTAACAGGGTTACAGCTTGTTTACACCAGTACCACTGTAACAGGGTTACAGCTTGTTTACAACAGTACCACTGTAACAGGGTTACAGCTTGTTCACAACAGTGCCACTGTAACAGGGTTACAGCTAGTTTACAACAGTGCCACTGTAACAGGGTTACAGCTAGTTTACAACAGTGCCACTGTAACAGTGTTACAGCTTGTTTACACCAGTACCACTGTAACAGGGTTACAGCGGGTTTACACCAGTGCCACTGTAACAGGGTTACAGCTAGTTTACAACAGTGCCACTGTAACAGGGTTACAGCTAGTTTACACCAGTACCACTGTAACAGGGTTACAGCTTGTTTACACCAGTGCCACTGTAACAGGGTTACAGCTAGTTTACACCAGTACCACTGTAACAGGGTTACAGCTTGTTTACAACAGTGCCACTGTAACAGGGTTACAGCTTGTTTACAACAGTGCCACTGTAACAGGGTTACAGCTTGTTTACAACAGTACCACTGTAACAGGGTTACAGCTTGTTTACACCAGTACCACTGTAACAGGGTTACAGCTTGTTTACAACAGTACCACTGTAACAGGGTTACAGCTTGTTTACAACAGTACCACTGTAACAGGGTTACAGCTTGTTTACACCAGTACCACTGTAACAGAGTTAGAGCTTGTTTACAACAGTGCCACTGTAACAGGGTTACAGCTTGTTTACACCAGTACCACTGTAACAGGGTTACATCTTGTTTACACCAGTACCACTGTAACAGGGTTACAGCTTGTTTACACCAGTACCACTGTAACAGGGTTACAGCTAGTTCACAACAGTGCCACTGTAACAGGGTTACAGCTTGTTTACACCAGTACCACTGTAACAGGGTTACAGCTAGTTCACAACAGTGCCACTGTAACAGGGTTACAGCTAGTTCACAACAGTGCCACTGTAACAGGGTTACAGCTTGTTCACAACAGTGCCACTGTAACAGGGTTACAGCTTGTTTACACCAGTGCCACTGTAACAGGGTTACAGCTAGTTCACAACAGTGCCACTGTAACAGGGTTACAGCTTGTTTACACCAGTACCACTGTAACAGGGTTACAGCTAGTTCACAACAGTGCCACTGTAACAGGGTTACAGCTTGTTTACAACAGTGCCACTGTAACAGGGTTACAGCTTGTTTACAACAGTACCACTGTAACAGGGTTACAGCTAGTTTACAACAGTACCACTGTAACAGGGTTACAGCTTGTTTACACCAGTACCACTGTAACAGGGTTACAGCTTGTTTACAACAGTGCCACTGTAACAGGGTTACAGCTTGTTTACACCAGTACCACTGTAACAGGGTTACAGCTTGTTTACACCAGTACCACTGTAACAGGGTTACAGCTTGTTTACAACAGTGCCACTGTAACAGGGTTACAGCTAGTTCACAACAGTACCACTGTAACAGGGTTACAGCTTGTTTACACCAGTACCACTGTAACAGGGTTACAGTTAGTTTACAACAGTACCACTGTAACAGGGTTACAGCTAGTTTACAACAGTGCCACTGTAACAGGGTTACAGCTAGTTTACAACAGTACCACTGTAACAGGGTTACAGCTTGTTTACACCAGTACCACTGTAACAGGGTTACAGCTTGTTTACAACAGTGCCACTGTAACAGGGTTACAGCTTGTTTACACCAGTACCACTGTAACAGGGTTACAGCTAGTTCACAACAGTGCCACTGTAACAGGGTTACAGCTTGTTTACAACAGTGCCACTGTAACAGGGTTACAGCTTGTTTACAACAGTGCCACTGTAACAGGGTTACAGCTAGTTCACAACAGTGCCACTGTAACAGGGTTACAGCTAGTTTACACCAGTGCCACTGTAACAGGGTTACAGCTAGTTTACACCAGTGCCACTGTAACAGGGTTACAGCTAGTTCACAACAGTGCCACTGTAACAGGGTTACAGCTTGTTTACAACAGTGCCACTTTAACAGGGTTACAGCTTGTTTACACCTGTACAACTGTAACAGGGTTACAGCTAGTTCACAACAGTGCCACTGTAACAGGGTTACAGCTTGTTCACAACAGTGCCACTGTAACAGGGTTACAGCTTGTTTACACCAGTGCCACTGTAACAGGGTTACAGCTAGATTACAACAGTACCACTGTAACAGGGTTACAGCTTGTTTACACCAGTACCACTGTAACAGGGTTACAGCTAGTTTACAACAGTACCACTGTAACAGGGTTACAGCTTGTTTACACCAGTACCACTGTAACAGGGTTACAGCTTGTTTACACCAGTACCACTGTAACAGGGTTACAGCTTGTTTACACCAGTACCACTGTAACAGGGTTACAGCTTGTTTACACCAGTACCACTGTAACAGGGTTACAGCTTGTTTACAACAGTGCCACTGTAACAGGGTTACAGCTTGTTTACACCAGTACCACTGTAACAGGGTTACAGCTAGTTTACACCAGTGCCACTGTAACAGGGTTACAGCTTGTTTACACCAGTACCACTGTAACAGGGTTACAGCTAGTTTACACCAGTGCCACTGTAACAGGGTTACAGCTTGTTTACACCAGTACCACTGTAACAGGGTTACAGCTAGTTTACAACAGTGCCACTGTAACAGGGTTACAGCTAGTTCACAACAGTACCACTGTAACAGGGTTACAGCTTGTTTACACCAGTACCACTGTAACAGGGTTACAGCTAGTTTACAACAGTACCACTGTAACAGGGTTACAGCTTGTTTACACCAGTACCAATGTAACAGGGTTACAGCTTGTTTACAACAGTACCACTGTAACAGGGTTACAGCTAGTTTACAACAGTGCCACTGTAACAGGGTTACAGCTAGTTCACAACAGTACCACTGTAACAGGGTTACAGCTAGTTTACAACAGTGCCACTTTAACAGGGTTACAGCTTGTTTACACCAGTACCACTGTAACAGGGTTACAGCTTGTTTACAACAGTGCCACTGTAACAGGGTTACAGCTTGTTTACACCAGTACCACTGTAACAGGGTTACAGCTTGTTTACACCAGTACCACTGTAACAGGGTTACAGCTTGTTTACACCAGTGCCACTGTAACAGGGTTACAGCTAGTTTACAACAGTGCCACTGTAACAGGGTTACAGCTTGTTTACAACAGTACCACTGTAACAGGGTTACAGCTTGTTTACACCAGTACCACTGTAACAGGGTTACAGCTTGTTTACACCAGTACCACTGTAACAGGGTTACAGCTTGTTTACACCAGTACCACTGTAACAGGGTTACAGCTAGTTCACAACAGTGCCACTGTAACAGGGTTACAGCTTGTTTACAACAGTACCACTGTAACAGGGTTACAGCTTGTTTACAACAGTACCACTGTAACAGGGTTACAGCTTGTTTACACCAGTACCACTGTAACAGGGTTACAGCTTGTTTACACCAGTACCACTGTAACAGGGTTACAGCTTGTTCACAACAGTGCCACTGTAACAGGGTTACAGCTTGTTTACACCAGTGCCACTGTAACAGGGTTACAGCTAGATTACAACAGTACCACTGTAACAGGGTTACAGCTTGTTTACACCAGTACCACTGTAACAGGGTTACAGCTAGTTTACAACAGTACCACTGTAACAGGGTTACAGCTTGTTTACACCAGTACCACTGTAACAGGGTTACAGCTTGTTTACACCAGTACCACTGTAACAGGGTTACAGCTTGTTTACACCAGTACCACTGTAACAGGGTTACAGCTTGTTTACACCAGTACCACTGTAACAGGGTTACAGCTTGTTTACAACAGTGCCACTGTAACAGGGTTACAGCTTGTTTACACCAGTACCACTGTAACAGGGTTACAGCTAGTTTACACCAGTGCCACTGTAACAGGGTTACAGCTTGTTTACACCAGTACCACTGTAACAGGGTTACAGCTAGTTTACACCAGTGCCACTGTAACAGGGTTACAGCTTGTTTACACCAGTACCACTGTAACAGGGTTACAGCTAGTTTACAACAGTGCCACTGTAACAGGGTTACAGCTAGTTCACAACAGTACCACTGTAACAGGGTTACAGCTTGTTTACACCAGTACCACTGTAACAGGGTTACAGCTAGTTTACACCAGTACCACTGTAACAGGGTTACAGCTTGTTTACACCAGTACCACTGTAACAGGGTTACAGCTTGTTTACAACAGTACCACTGTAACAGGGTTACAGCTAGTTTACAACAGTGCCACTGTAACAGGGTTACAGCTAGTTCACAACAGTACCACTGTAACAGGGTTACAGCTAGTTTACAACAGTGCCACTTTAACAGGGTTACAGCTTGTTTACACCAGTACCACTGTAACAGGGTTACAGCTTGTTTACAACAGTGCCACTGTAACAGGGTTACAGCTTGTTTACACCAGTACCACTGTAACAGGGTTACAGCTTGTTTACACCAGTACCACTGTAACAGGGTTACAGCTTGTTTACACCAGTGCCACTGTAACAGGGTTACAGCTAGTTTACAACAGTGCCACTGTAACAGGGTTACAGCTTGTTTACAACAGTACCACTGTAACAGGGTTACAGCTTGTTTACACCAGTACCACTGTAACAGGGTTACAGCTTGTTTACACCAGTACCACTGTAACAGGGTTACAGCTAGTTCACAACAGTGCCACTGTAACAGGGTTACAGCTTGTTTACAACAGTACCACTGTAACAGGGTTACAGCTTGTTTACAACAGTACCACTGTAACAGGGTTACAGCTTGTTTACACCAGTACCACTGTAACAGGGTTACAGCTTGTTTACACCAGTACCACTGTAACAGGGTTACAGCTTGTTTACAACAGTACCACTGTAACAGGGTTACAGCTAGTTTACAACAGTGCCACTGTAACAGGGTTACAGCTTGTTTACACCAGTACCACTGTAACAGGGTTACAGCTGGTTTACACCAGTGCCACTGTAACAGGGTTACAGCTAGTTTACAACAGTGCCACTGTAACAGGGTTACAGCTAGTTTACACCAGTACCACTGTAACAGGGTTACAGCTAGTTTACAACAGTGCCACTGTAACAGGGTTACAGCTAGTTTACAACAGTGCCACTGTAACAGGGTTACAGCTTGTTTACACCAGTACCACTGTAACAGGGTTACAGCTGGTTTACACCAGTGCCACTGTAACAGGGTTACAGCTAGTTTACAACAGTGCCACTGTAACAGGGTTACAGCTAGTTTACACCAGTACCACTGTAACAGGGTTACAGCTTGTTTACACCAGTGCCACTGTAACAGGGTTACAGCTAGTTTACACCAGTACCACTGTAACAGGGTTACAGCTTGTTTACACCAGTACCACTGTAACAGGGTTACAGCTTGTTTACACCAGTACCACTGTAACAGGGTTACAGCTTGTTTACACCAGTACCACTGTAACAGGGTTACAGCTAGTTCACAACAGTGCCACTGTAACAGGGTTACAGCTTGTTTACAACAGTACCACTGTAACAGGGTTACAGCTTGTTTACAACAGTACCACTGTAACAGGGTTACAGCTTGTTTACACCAGTACCACTGTAACAGGGTTACAGCTTGTTTACACCAGTACCACTGTAACAGGGTTACAGCTTGTTCACAACAGTGCCACTGTAACAGGGTTACAGCTTGTTTACACCAGTGCCACTGTAACAGGGTTACAGCTAGATTACAACAGTACCACTGTAACAGGGTTACAGCTTGTTTACACCAGTACCACTGTAACAGGGTTACAGCTAGTTTACAACAGTACCACTGTAACAGGGTTACAGCTTGTTTACACCAGTACCACTGTAACAGGGTTACAGCTTGTTTACACCAGTACCACTGTAACAGGGTTACAGCTTGTTTACACCAGTACCACTGTAACAGGGTTACAGCTTGTTTACACCAGTACCACTGTAACAGGGTTACAGCTTGTTTACAACAGTGCCACTGTAACAGGGTTACAGCTTGTTTACACCAGTACCACTGTAACAGGGTTACAGCTAGTTTACACCAGTGCCACTGTAACAGGGTTACAGCTTGTTTACACCAGTACCACTGTAACAGGGTTACAGCTAGTTTACACCAGTGCCACTGTAACAGGGTTACAGCTTGTTTACACCAGTACCACTGTAACAGGGTTACAGCTAGTTTACAACAGTGCCACTGTAACAGGGTTACAGCTAGTTCACAACAGTACCACTGTAACAGGGTTACAGCTTGTTTACACCAGTACCACATGTAACAGGGTTACAGCTAGTTTACAACAGTACCACTGTAACAGGGTTACAGCTTGTTTACACCAGTACCACTGTAACAGGGTTACAGCTTGTTTACAACAGTACCACTGTAACAGGGTTACAGCTAGTTTACAACAGTGCCACTGTAACAGGGTTACAGCTAGTTCACAATAGTACCACTGTAACAGGGTTACAGCTAGTTTACAACAGTGCCACTTTAACAGGGTTACAGCTTGTTTACACCAGTACCACTGTAACAGGGTTACAGCTTGTTTACAACAGTGCCACTGTAACAGGGTTACAGCTTGTTTACACCAGTACCACTGTAACAGGGTTACAGCTTGTTTACACCAGTACCACTGTAACAGGGTTACAGCTTGTTTACACCAGTGCCACTGTAACAGGGTTACAGCTAGTTTACAACAGTGCCACTGTAACAGGGTTACAGCTTGTTTACAACAGTACCACTGTAACAGGGTTACAGCTTGTTTACACCAGTACCACTGTAACAGGGTTACAGCTTGTTTACACCAGTACCACTGTAACAGGGTTACAGCTAGTTCACAACAGTGCCACTGTAACAGGGTTACAGCTTGTTTACAACAGTACCACTGTAACAGGGTTACAGCTTGTTTACAACAGTACCACTGTAACAGGGTTACAGCTTGTTTACACCAGTACCACTGTAACAGGGTTACAGCTTGTTTACACCAGTACCACTGTAACAGGGTTACAGCTTGTTTACAACAGTACCACTGTAACAGGGTTACAGCTAGTTTACAACAGTGCCACTGTAACAGGGTTACAGCTTGTTTACACCAGTACCACTGTAACAGGGTTACAGCTGGTTTACACCAGTGCCACTGTAACAGGGTTACAGCTAGTTTACAACAGTGCCACTGTAACAGGGTTACAGCTAGTTTACACAAGTACCACTGTAACAGGGTTACAGCTAGTTTACAACAGTGCCACTGTAACAGGGTTACAGCTAGTTTACAACAGTGCCACTGTAACAGGGTTACAGCTTGTTTACACCAGTACCACTGTAACAGGGTTACAGCTGGTTTACACCAGTGCCACTGTAACAGGGTTACAGCTAGTTTACAACAGTGCCACTGTAACAGGGTTACAGCTAGTTTACACCAGTACCACTGTAACAGGGTTACAGCTTGTTTACACCAGTGCCACTGTAACAGGGTTACAGCTAGTTTACACCAGTACCACTGTAACAGGGTTACAGCTTGTTTACAACAGTGCCACTGTAACAGGGTTACAGCTTGTTTACAACAGTACCACTGTAACAGGGTTACAGCTTGTTTACAACAGTGCCACTTTAACAGGGTTACAGCTTGTTTACACCTGTACCACTGTAACAGGGTTACAGCTAGTTCACAACAGTGCCACTGTAACAGGGTTACAGCTTGTTCACAACAGTGCCACTGTAACAGGGTTACAGCTTGTTTACACCAGTGCCACTGTAACAGGGTTACAGCTAGTTTACAACAGTACCACTGTAACAGGGTTACAGCTTGTTTACACCAGTACCACTGTAACAGGGTTACAGCTAGTTTACAACAGTACCACTGTAACAGGGTTACAGCTTGTTTACACCAGTACCACTGTAACAGGGTTACAGCTTGTTTACACCAGTACCACTGTAACAGGGTTACAGCTTGTTTACACCAGTACCACTGTAACAGGGTTACAGCTTGTTTACACCAGTACCACTGTAACAGGGTTACAGCTTGTTTACAACAGTGCCACTGTAACAGGGTTACAGCTTGTTTACACCAGTACCACTGTAACAGGGTTACAGCTAGTTTACACCAGTGCCACTGTAACAGGGTTACAGCTTGTTTACACCAGTACCACTGTAACAGGGTTACAGCTAGTTTACACCAGTGCCACTGTAACAGGGTTACAGCTTGATTACACCAGTACCACTGTAACAGGGTTACAGCTAGTTTACAACAGTGCCACTGTAACAGGGTTACAGCTAGTTCACAACAGTACCACTGTAACAGGGTTACAGCTTGTTTACACCAGTACCACTGTAACAGGGTTACAGCTTGTTTACAACAGTACCACTGTAACAGGGTTACAGCTAGTTTACAACAGTGCCACTGTAACAGGGTTACAGCTAGTTCACAACAGTACCACTGTAACAGGGTTACAGCTAGTTCACAACAGTACCACTGTAACAGGGTTACAGCTAGTTTACAACAGTGCCACTTTAACAGGGTTACAGCTTGTTTACACCAGTACCACTGTAACAGGGTTACAGCTTGTTTACTACAGTGCCACTGTAACAGGGTTACAGCTTGTTTACACCAGTACCACTGTAACAGGGTTACAGCTTGTTTACACCAGTACCACTGTAACAGGGTTACAGCTTGTTTACACCAGTGCCACTGTAACAGGGTTACAGCTAGTTTACAACAATGCCACTGTAACAGGGTTACAGCTTGTTTACAACAGTACCACTGTAACAGGGTTACAGCTTGTTTACACCAGTACCACTGTAACAGGGTTACAGCTTGTTTACACCAGTACCACTGTAACAGGGTTACAGCTTGTTTACACCAGTACCACTGTAACAGGGTTACAGCTAGTTCACAACAGTGCCACTGTAACAGGGTTACAGCTTGTTTACAACAGTACCACTGTAACAGGGTTACAGCTTGTTTACAACAGTACCACTGTAACAGGGTTACAGCTTGTTTACACCAGTACCACTGTAACAGGGTTACAGCTTGTTTACACCAGTACCACTGTAACAGGGTTACAGCTTGTTTACAACAGTACCACTGTAACAGGGTTACAGCTAGTTTACACCAGTGCCACTGTAACAGGGTTACAGCTAGTTTACAACAGTGCCACTGTAACAGGGTTACAGCTTGTTTACACCAGTACCACTGTAACAGGGTTACAGCTGGTTTACACCAGTGCCACTGTAACAGGGTTACAGCTAGTTTACAACAGTGCCACTGTAACAGGGTTACAGCTAGTTTACACCAGTACCACTGTAACAGGGTTACAGCTAGTTTACAACAGTGCCACTGTAACAGGGTTACAGCTAGTTTACAACAGTGCCACTGTAACAGGGTTACAGCTTGTTTACACCAGTACCACTGTAACAGGGTTACAGCTGGTTTACACCAGTGCCACTGTAACAGGGTTACAGCTAGTTTACAACAGTGCCACTGTAACAGGGTTACAGCTGGTTTACACCAGTACCACTGTAACAGGGTTACAGCTTGTTTACACCAGTGCCACTGTAACAGGGTTACAGCTAGTTTACACCAGTACCACTGTAACAGGGTTACAGCTTGTTTACAACAGTGCCACTGTAACAGGGTTACAGCTTGTTTACAACAGTACCACTGTAACAGGGTTACAGCTTGTTTACAACAGTGCCACTTTAACAGGGTTACAGCTTGTTTACACCTGTACCACTGTAACAGGGTTACAGCTAGTTCACAACAGTGCCACTGTAACAGGGTTACAGCTTGTTCACAACAGTGCCACTGTAACAGGGTTACAGCTTGTTTACACCAGTGCCACTGTAACAGGGTTACAGCTAGTTTACAACAGTACCACTGTAACAGGGTTACAGCTTGTTTACACCAGTACCACTGTAACAGGGTTACAGCTAGTTTACAACAGTACCACTGTAACAGGGTTACAGCTTGTTTACACCAGTACCACTGTAACAGGGTTACAGCTTGTTTACACCAGTACCACTGTAACAGGGTTACAGCTTGTTTACACCAGTGCCACTTTAACAGGGTTACAGCTTGTTTACACCAGTACCACTGTAACAGGGTTACAGCTTGTTTACTACAGTGCCACTGTAACAGGGTTACAGCTTGTTTACACCAGTACCACTGTAACAGGGTTACAGCTTGTTTACACCAGTACCACTGTAACAGGGTTACAGCTTGTTTACACCAGTGCCACTGTAACAGGGTTACAGCTAGTTTACAACAATGCCACTGTAACAGGGTTACAGCTTGTTTACAACAGTACCACTGTAACAGGGTTACAGCTTGTTTACACCAGTACCACTGTAACAGGGTTACAGCTTGTTTACACCAGTACCACTGTAACAGGGTTACAGCTTGTTTACACCAGTACCACTGTAACAGGGTTACAGCTAGTTCACAACAGTGCCACTGTAACAGGGTTACAGCTTGTTTACAACAGTACCACTGTAACAGGGTTACAGCTTGTTTACAACAGTACCACTGTAACAGGGTTACAGCTTGTTTACACCAGTACCACTGTAACAGGGTTACAGCTTGTTTACACCAGTACCACTGTAACAGGGTTACAGCTTGTTTACAACAGTACCACTGTAACAGGGTTACAGCTAGTTTACACCAGTGCCACTGTAACAGGGTTACAGCTAGTTTACAACAGTGCCACTGTAACAGGGTTACAGCTTGTTTACACCAGTACCACTGTAACAGGGTTACAGCTGGTTTACACCAGTGCCACTGTAACAGGGTTACAGCTAGTTTACAACAGTGCCACTGTAACAGGGTTACAGCTAGTTTACACCAGTACCACTGTAACAGGGTTACAGCTAGTTTACAACAGTGCCACTGTAACAGGGTTACAGCTAGTTTACAACAGTGCCACTGTAACAGGGTTACAGCTTGTTTACACCAGTACCACTGTAACAGGGTTACAGCTGGTTTACACCAGTGCCACTGTAACAGGGTTACAGCTAGTTTACAACAGTGCCACTGTAACAGGGTTACAGCTGGTTTACACCAGTACCACTGTAACAGGGTTACAGCTTGTTTACACCAGTGCCACTGTAACAGGGTTACAGCTAGTTTACACCAGTACCACTGTAACAGGGTTACAGCTTGTTTACAACAGTGCCACTGTAACAGGGTTACAGCTTGTTTACAACAGTACCACTGTAACAGGGTTACAGCTTGTTTACAACAGTGCCACTTTAACAGGGTTACAGCTTGTTTACACCTGTACCACTGTAACAGGGTTACAGCTAGTTCACAACAGTGCCACTGTAACAGGGTTACAGCTTGTTCACAACAGTGCCACTGTAACAGGGTTACAGCTTGTTTACACCAGTGCCACTGTAACAGGGTTACAGCTAGTTTACAACAGTACCACTGTAACAGGGTTACAGCTTGTTTACACCAGTACCACTGTAACAGGGTTACAGCTAGTTTACAACAGTACCACTGTAACAGGGTTACAGCTTGTTTACACCAGTACCACTGTAACAGGGTTACAGCTTGTTTACACCAGTACCACTGTAACAGGGTTACAGCTTGTTTACACCAGTACCACTGTAACAGGGTTACAGCTTGTTTACACCAGTACCACTGTAACAGGGTTACAGCTTGTTTACAACAGTGCCACTGTAACAGGGTTACAGCTTGTTTACACCAGTACCACTGTAACAGGGTTACAGCTAGTTTACACCAGTGCCACTGTAACAGGGTTACAGCTTGTTTACACCAGTACCACTGTAACAGGGTTACAGCTAGTTTACACCAGTGCCACTGTAACAGGGTTACAGCTTGTTTACACCAGTACCACTGTAACAGGGTTACAGCTAGTTTACAACAGTGCCACTGTAACAGGGTTACAGCTAGTTCACAACAGTACCACTGTAACAGGGTTACAGCTTGTTTACACCAGTACCACTGTAACAGGGTTACAGCTTGTTTACAACAGTACCACTGTAACAGGGTTACAGCTAGTTTACAACAGTGCCACTGTAACAGGGTTACAGCTAGTTCACAACAGTACCACTGTAACAGGGTTACAGCTAGTTTACAACAGTGCCACTTTAACAGGGTTACAGCTTGTTTACACCAGTACCACTGTAACAGGGTTACAGCTTGTTTACTACAGTGCCACTGTAACAGGGTTACAGCTTGTTTACACCAGTACCACTGTAACAGGGTTACAGCTTGTTTACACCAGTACCACTGTAACAGGGTTACAGCTTGTTTACACCAGTGCCACTGTAACAGGGTTACAGCTAGTTTACAACAATGCCACTGTAACAGGGTTACAGCTTGTTTACAACAGTACCACTGTAACAGGGTTACAGCTTGTTTACACCAGTACCACTGTAACAGGGTTACAGCTTGTTTACATCAGTACCACTGTAACAGGGTTACAGCTTGTTTACAACAGTACCACTGTAACAGGGTTACAGCTTGTTCACAACAGTGCCACTGTAACAGGGTTACAGCTAGTTTACAACAGTGCCACTGTAACAGGGTTACAGCTAGTTTACAACAGTGCCACTGTAACAGGGTTACAGCTAGTTTACACCAGTACCACTGTAACAGGGTTACAGCTTGTTTACACCTGTACCACTGTAACAGGGTTACAGCTAGTTCACAACAGTGCCACTGTAACAGGGTTACAGCTTGTTCACAACAGTGCCACTGTAACAGGGTTACAGCTTGTTTACAACAGTGCAACTGTAACAGGGTTACAGCTTGTTTACAACAGTACCACTGTAACAGGGTTACAGCTTGTTTACACCAGTACCACTGTAACAGGGTTACAGCTTGTTTACAACAGTACCACTGTAACAGGGTTACAGCTTGTTTACAACAGTACCACTGTAACAGGGTTACAGCTTGTTTACACCAGTACCACTGTAACAGAGTTAGAGCTTGTTTACAACAGTGCCACTGTAACAGGGTTACAGCTTGTTTACACCAGTACCACTGTAACAGGGTTACATCTTGTTTACACCAGTACCACTGTAACAGGGTTACAGCTTGTTTACACCAGTACCACTGTAACAGGGTTACAGCTTGTTTACAACAGTACCACTGTAACAGGGTTACAACTTAACAAAATAGACCTACCAATAGGTAAGAATAGCTGTTGCGTAGCTGCATTGAAAACGTGTGACAATAGATTTACTGTAGAAATAGTGAGAAAAGGGAGACCATACTGTTCCCTTTGCTAGAAGATTCCTCCAATCTTATATCAGCCATGAAGAAAAAGCGTTAAGAAGTCTATTAAATATTTGGCCTTTACTTCCCACTCAATTAACCGGCTCAAACGGTGAGTCAACTGGTGGGAAGGAGAGAGAGAGAGAGAGACACAGAGAGAGAGAGAGAGAGAGAGAGAGAGAGAGAGAGAGACACAGAGAGAGCGAGAGAGAGAGAGAGACACAGAGAGAGAGAGAGAGAGAGAGAGAGAGAGAGAGAGAGAGAGAGACACAGAGTGAGAGAGAGAGAGAGAGAGAGAGAGAGAGAGAGAGAGAGAGAGAGAGAGAGAGAGAGAGAGAGAGAGAGAGAGAGAGAGAGAGACTAATTGTGTTTCTGGTACTCTGAGGGTCTATTAGAGTGAGGTAATCTCCTGGAGATTACCGTTCACACACGCACACACACGCACACACACACACGCACACACATACACACACACACACAGTTCCCATTTGGGGTGGGAGGACGGGGGGAGGAGGAGGAGGGGGCGACAGCCAGTCAGTCCCACTGCCTCAGAAAATTTGGAAAATGAGTTGTACGATCTCACCAAACGACTCCAACTCACTCACTGCCATCAGGCTGAAGTATTTATTAGTGTTAAACAGGAGTTGAGAGTTTGAATGGGTTTTGGACTGTCTGAAACGACTGTCTGAAACGACTGTCTGAAATCTGTAACATTGCCCTGGTGCTTACAGGTGATGAAGGGGTATAAGCTACCTGGCTACCCGCTTCACCATAAAACAAATCTATTCACCTCAAATAGCAGTTGAGCTTTGGCTCAGCCTAAAAGAACAGTTTAGGACACTTCAGAATTGTTGTTTGGGCAACATAGCTTGGGGTCTCCTTCTCTTCTACAGCTTTCAACCATGGATGAGAAGACAGAATGCAAGAACCATCCAGAAGGAAACTCCTTATTGGAGATGGAGAGGTGGAGGTGGGGTTAGGTGGAGGTGGAGGTGGAGTTAAGTGGAGGTGGGGTTAGGTGGAGGTGGAGTTAAGTGGAGGTGGGGTTAGGTGGAGGTGGAGTTAAGTGGAGGTGGAGTTAAGTGGAGGTGGGGTTAGGTGGAGGTGGGGTTAGGTGGAGGTGGGGTTAAGTGGAGGTGGAGTTAAGTGGAGGTGGGGTTAAGTGGAGGTGGAGTTAAGTGGAGGTGGGGTTAAGTGGAGGTGGAGTTAAGGTGGAGGTGGGGTTAGGTGGAGGTGGGGTTAAGTGGAGGTGGAGTTAAGTGGAGGTGGGGTTAGGTGGAGGTGGGGTTAGGTGGAGGTGGAGTTAAGTGGAGGTGGGGTTAGGTGGAGGTGGAGTTAAGTGGAGGTGGAGTTAAGTGGAGGTGGGGTTAGGTGGAGGTGGGGTTAGGTGGAGGTGGGGTTAGGTGGAGGTGGGGTTAGGTGGAGGTGGAGGTGGAGTTAAGTGGAGGTGGGGTTAGGTGGAGGTGGGGTTAGGTGGAGGTGGGGTTAGGTGGAGGTGGAGGTGGAGTTAAGTGGAGGTGGAGTTAGGTGGAGGTGGGGTTAGGTGGAGGTGGAGTTAAGTGGAGGTGGGGTTAGGTGGAGGTGGAGTTAAGTGGAGGTGGGGTTAGGTGGAGGTGGGGTTAGGTGGAGGTGGGGTTAGGTGGAGGTGGGGTTAGGTGGAAGTGGGGTTAGGTGGAGGTGGGGTTAGGTGGAGGTGGGGTTAGGTGGAGGTGGAGTTAAGTGGAGGTGGGGTTAGGTGGAGGTGGGGTTAGGTGGAGGTGGAGTTAAGTGGAGGTGGGGTTAGGTGGAGGTGGAGTTAAGTGGAGGTGGGGTTAGGTGGAGGTGGAGTTAAGTGGAGGTGGGGTTAGGTGGAGGTGGGGTTAGGTGGAGGTGGAGTTAAGTGGAGGTGGGGTTAGGTGGAGGTGGGGTTAGGTGGAGGTGGGGTTAGGTGGAGGTGGGGTTAGGTGGAGGTGGGGTTAGGTGGAGGTGGGGTTAGGTGGAGGTGGGGTTAGGTGGAGGTGGGGTTAGGTGGAGGTGGGGTTAGGTGGAGGTGGAGGTGGGGTTAGGTGGAGGTGGAGGTGGAGTTAAGTGGAGGTGGAGTTAGGTGGAGGTGGGGTTAGGTGGAGGTGGAGTTAAGTGGAGGTGGGGTTAGGTGGAGGTGGAGTTAAGTGGAGGTGGGGTTAGGTGGAGGTGGGGTTAGGTGGAGGTGGAGTTAAGTGGAGGTGGGGTTAGGTGGAGGTGGGGTTAGGTGGAGGTGGGGTTAGGTGGAGGTGGGGTTAGGTGGAGGTGGGGTTAGGTGGAGGTGGGGTTAGGTGGAGGTGGAGGTGGGGTTAGGTGGAGGTGGGGTTAGGTGGAGGTGGGGTTAGGTGCTGACAATGAGGTAGACAGTTGCAGTTGGCTCAGCGCTCGGTCCTCTCTTCTCCCACATGACTGGGATGTTTCCCTTAACTTCATCGCTGCGGTCCCCCTCGTATGCACTGTGATTTACAGTCTTGTAAACACATAGGAAGTAGCATTGAAAACGGTTTAACAAAGTCAATAAAAGCAGACATCATTCCTGGTATTGTGCATCCTCATCTCTGACCCGTTCACTCCCTCTCTCCTTCCTTCTATCCCCTCCAATCCCTCTCTCCTTCCTTCTATCCCCTCCGTTCCCTCTCTCCTTCCTTCTATCCCCTCCAATCCCTCTCTCCTTCCTTCTATCCCCTCCAATCCCTCTCTCCTTCCTTCTATCCCCTCCGTTCCCTCTCTCCTTCCTTCTATCCCCTCCAATCCCTCTCTCCTTCCTTCTATCCCCTCCGTTCCCTCTCTCCTTCCTTCTATCCCCTCCAATCCCTCTCTCCTTCCTTCTATCCCCTCCGTTCCCTCTCTCCTTCCTTCTATCCCCTCCGTTCCCTCTCTCCTTCCTTCTATCCCCTCCATTCCCTCTCTCCTTCCTTCTATCCCCTCCGTTCCCTCTCTCCTTCCTTCTATCCCTGCAATCCCTCTCTCCTTCCTTCTATCCCCTCCAATCCCTCTCTCCTTCCTTCTATCCCCCGTTCCCTCTCTCCTTCTATCCCCTCCGTTCCCTCTCTCCTTCCTTCTATCCCCTCCATTCCCTCTCTCCTTCCTTCTATCCCCTCCGTTCCCTCTCTCCTTCCTTTTATCCCCTCTGTTCCCTCTCTCCTTCCTTCTATCCCCTCCAATCCCTCTCTCCTTCCTTCTATCCCCTCCGTTCCCTCTCTCCTTCCTTCTATCCCCTCCGTTCCCTCTCTCCTTCCTTCTATCCCTTCCCTTCCCTCTCTCCTTCCTTCTATCCCCTCCATTCCCTCTCTCCTTCCATCCATCCCTCCGTTCCCTCTCTCCTTCCATCCATCCCTCCATTCCCTCTCACTCTGTCCTCCCCCTCCCTCCCACCATCCCTCCATCTAATCTTATTCTGTCTGCCCCCCCCCCCCCCCCCGCTCTCGCGTCTTTCTTCCCTCCCTTCCACTCCTCTCTTTATTTATTTCTTAGCATTGGGCAGAGAGAGAGAGCGGACAGAGCAGAGCCGATGGCTTTAGCAGGCCTACCTGCAGGGTTGCTTAGAGCGGCACAGCGTTTCATCTCTGTACAGGAGAAGAAGTGGCCCCCGGCCCCCATCAGCCCCCCGGCCCCCAGCCCTCTAAACAGCTGTGTGAACCTGGGAGGGAGAAGAGGGGAGAGGACCATGAAAACTAGGGAAAGAAGAAAGAGAGGAAATTCAGTGGGCCTGGGGGAATCTGGACTTGCTTCCCTCTTGGTTGCTCACTCATTTGGTTTCTCTCTATAACACTCTCCCTTGATTTCAGTCTTTTACCCCCTTCTTTCCCTCTCACCATCTTATTTTCTCTCTTTCTGTCTGTCACTCTTTATCACTCTATATCACTCTCTTTCTCCCTATTCCATCCTGTGACTCTCTCTCTCTCTCTCTCTCTCTCTCTCTCTCTCTCTCTCTCTCTCTCTCTCTCTCTCTCTCTCTCTCTCTCTCTCTCTCTCTCTCTCTCTCTCTCTCTCTCTCTCTCTCTCTCTCTCTCTCTCTCTCTCTCTCTCTCTCTCTCTCTCTCTCTCTCTCTCTCTCTCTCTCTCTCACACACACACACACACACACACACACACACACACACCTCCTACTCTCTCTCTATCCTCATCCCTTTCTTAACTGAACTGTACTAATCCTATATGGACCGCGGCACTGTCAAGGCCGTTAAAAGAAGAGGACCAAGGTGCAGCGTGGTGAGCATACATTTCCCTTTTTATTAATAAAAATGACGCCGAACAAAACAATAAACACTACAAAAACAAACCGTGAAGCTAAAGGCAATGTGTCCTAAACAAAGTCAACTTCCCACAAAGACAGGTGGAAAAAAGGGCTACCTAAGTATGGTTCTCAGTCAGAGACAACGATAGACAGCTGCCTCTGATTGAGAACCACACAAACACAACGAAATAGAAAACATAGAAATAAAGAAACTAGAATGCCCACCCTAGTCACACCCTGGCCTAACCAAAATAGAGAATAAAAGCCTCTCTATGGCCAGGGCGTGACAGTACCCCCCCCCCCCCCCAAAGGTGCGGACTCCGGCCGCAAAACCTGAATCTAAAGGGGAGTGTCCGGGTCGGCTTCCTTTATGGCGGCGGCTCTGGTGCGGAACGTAGACCCCCCCTCCACCTCTGGCTCCCCCCACTTTGGTAGCGCCTCGTGTGCGGGGACCCTCGCCGCCGACCCCGGACTGGGCACCCTCGTTGCGGGCCCCGGACTGGGCACCCTCGTTGCGGGCCCCGGACTGGGCACCCTCGTTGCGGGCCTCGGACTGGGCACCCTCATTGCGGGCCCCAGACTGGGCACCCTCGTTGCGGGCCCCGGACTGGGCACCCTCGCTGGAGGCTCCGGACTGGAGACCGTCGCTGGAGGCTCCGGACTGGAGGCCGTCGCTGGAGACTCCGGACTGGAGAACGTCGCAGGAGGCTCCGGACTGGAGAACGTCGCTGGAGGCTCCGGACTGGAGGCCGTCGCTAGAGGCTCCGGACTGGAGGCCGTCGCTGGAGGCTCCGGACTGGAGGCCGTCGCTGGAGGCTCCGGACTGGAGAACGTCGCTGGAGGCTCCGGACTGGAGGCCGTCGTTGGAGGCTCCGGACTGGAGAACGTCGCTGGAGGCTCCGGACTGGAGGCCGTCGCTGGAGGCTCCGGACTGGAGGCCGTCGCTGGAGGCTCCGGACAGGAGAACGTCGCTGGAGGCTCCGGACCGGAGGCCTTCGTTGGAGGCTTCGTGCCATGACTCCTCACTGGAGGCTTCGTGCCATGGATCATCACTGGAGGCCTCTTGCCATGGATAATCACTGGAGGCTTCGTGCCATGGATCATCACTGGAGGCTTCGTGCCATGGATCATCACTGGAGGCTTCTTGCCATGGATCATCACTGGAGGCTTCTTGCCATGGATCATCACTGGAGGCTTCTTGCCATGGATCATCACTGGAGGCTTCGTGCCATGGATCATCACTGGAGGCTTCTTGCCATGGATCATCACTGGATGCTTCTTGCCATGGATCATCACTGGAGGCTTCTTGCCATGGATCATCACTGGAGGCTTCGTGCCATGGATCATCACTGGAGGGAGGAGACGTATGGGCAGTCTGGTACGTGGAGCTGCCACAGGGCTCACCAGGCTGGGGAGACACACAGGAGGATTAGTTTTGGGCGCAGGCACAGGACTCACCAGGCTGGAGAGACATACAGGAGGTCCTGTCCTTCTGGGGACAGGCACAGGATACACTGGGCCGTGGAGGCGCACTGGAGGTCTTGAGCGTAGAGCCTGCACAACCCGCCCTGGCTGGATGGTTACTTTCGCCCTACAGATGCGGAGCGCAGGCACAGGACGCACTGGGCTGTGCAGACGCACCGGAGACACAGTGCGCAGAGCCGGCGCAGGATATCCCGGGCCGTAGAGACGTACTGGCGGCCAGATGCGCTGAGCCGGCATCCTCTGACCTGGCTGGATGCCCACTCTAGCCCGGCTGATTCGGGGAGCTGGAAGGTAGCGGACCGGGCTGTGCACGCGCACTGGAGACACTGTGCTCCACCGCATAACACGGTGCCTGACCAGTACGACGCTCGCCACGGTAAGCACGGGGAGTTGGCTCAGGTCTCCAACCTGACTCAGACAAAAAAAAATTGGGGGGGGGATGCCTCTCGGGCTTCCTTGCCAGCCGCGTTCCCTCGTTACGCTGCCGCTCTGCTTTCTAGCTGCCTCCGCCTTCCTCAATGCTTCCACCTGTTCCCATGGAAGGCGATCCCTTCCGGCCAGGATCTCCTCCCATGTCCAGGATCCCTTGCCGTCCAGGATGTCATCCCATGTCCATTCCTCCTTTTTTCCACGCTGCTTGGTCCGTTTATGGTGGGAAGTTCTGTCACGGCCGTTAAAAGAAGAGGACCAAGGTGCAGCGTGGTGAGCGTACATTACCCTTTTTATTAATAAAAATGACGCCGAACAAAACAATTAACACTACAAAAACAAACCGTGAAGCTAAAGGCTATGTGTCCTAAACAAAGTCAACTTCCCACAAAGACAGGTGGAAAAAAGGGCTACCTAAGTATGGTTCTCAATCAGAGACCACGATAGACAGCTGCCTCTGATTGAGAACCACACCCGGCCAAACACAACGAAATAGAAAACATAGAAATAAAGAAACTAGAATGCCCACCCTAGTCACACCCTGGCCTAACCAAAATAGAGAATAAAAGCCTCTCTATGGACAGGGCGTGACAGGCACACCACTAGTCCCACTGCTTTTACAGATCCCTCCACTGTATCCCCGTTCACAGCCTCAACCTAGACCCTCTACTCCCCTGCACCTTAGTTAGAGCCGCAGCGCTAGAGCCCTCGACGCCTCAAAAAGCTTCTGAAAGATGAGAAAGAAGGTCTTCAACGCCCAACGTTTTTCGAGCTTAACGTCATGTCCCCAAAGCATCATCACCATCATCAACCCTTCTCTTTCTCGCTCTCTCCCTCTCTCTGGTGAGATCACACTCCTGGTTTGGAAATTCCTCCCACTCATCCAAGAGGTGGATATTTAAAAGGGAACAATTGGTGAGAATCCCACAGTTCACACTGACTTGGGCGCCACTCAAATCACATCTTGTGGCTTTATAATCCTATTGTTCTCTCCCTATCCGTACCAGTTTCACTTTACATAGGGCTGCTTGGCTGGCGGTGGGGTTGTCTTGGGGCTGGGGTGTTTGTGTTGGAGAGAAAGTCTATCACTGGGGTATATCACTGAGTATTGTGTAGCAACCATGGCTTCTAGGCTTTCCTTGACTTGAAATGGGAGAGGTGAGGACTCTATTCTCTTTTTTCCCACTAGTGCTGATCCTAATACAGTGTTGTGATGCTTTCCCACATGTTCTGTGTGGGAGAAATACTAATTGGTCTAGAACTCAATTAGCTTATTTTCCCTCCACATAGAAATGTGAGGAGGATGATTTGTCTTGTTCTTTGGTACAGTGGAACCAGTGGGCTCTATGACCTCGTATGGCTGTCACACATTGAGGACGGGGTTCTGCTCATGCAGACGAGCCAAACTCTGACTTCACTCAGGCCT